>NC_054702.1:33666062-33966062 GCF_016097555.1 Gigantopelta aegis
AAGCAACATTTAAAAAAAAAAAATTAATGTTGTAAAAAATATTTTGCCATATTTACCTTGCTCATTTACAGCACACAAAATATTATTCCAGTGGTTAGCCTTTATTACTGCACTAAGAGAGAAAAGTGAACTGTCTTCATTATTTAAACATAAAATTAATATAATAATCAATATGACGTCTCACCGTGTTTCGTTCGTTTATTGATCTATTGACCGACTTCAGGGAACCACTTCCCAGACAAGTAAATAATGAAAAAAAATAAAAAAAATAAAAAAAAAAAAATAAAAATAAAAATCCCGTGCAAAACTGCTGGAACCATTTTAGCTAGTCGATATGAACTGAAAATCAAACAGCAAATGCATGTCGATTGTAGGACATTATTTATCCGGACAATATCCGGTGAGACGAAAACGTCCGGACAATATTGTTGGGGTGATATTGTCTTCATAGGGCAGGGTCACACCTATATATATATATATATATATATATATATATATATATATATATATATATATATATATATATATATATATATATACACACACGTATGTATATATATATAATAAAAAAGGGTTAGTAAAAAGCACATCGTAAATCAGGATATTAAAATAAAGGATCTTCCCGGACAAGAAAAAAGGGCATTACTTTTCTATAATGTCTAATATAAGGTATTTGAGGAAGACCACCAAATTAAGAAAACAAATTACAGATCCGTAGCTAGCGGGGGAGGGGGGGGTGAATCCGGAAAATATTTATAGAAACTAAAAGAAAATTTTTTTCTAAACCGTTTAAGGAATTTTAGACTATTAACTACCCAGTTGCCCCTCCCCACAACAAAAAATCCTAGCTACGGCCCTGAATTGTGAACAAAGTTAAGAAACCCTAACGTTGTGGTATGGTATTTTGTATTTTGTATATTATTATGTACTGTACAGTACCAACACTTTGGTTGGTAGTCCGTCTGTCAGTTTGTATGGTACTTCTATAAATACTATGTTGCTACATTTTTATTTATTTATTTATTTATTTTTATTTATTATTATTTTAATTACATTATTTGTATTCCCCCCATATGTCGTTGAAATACAGCCTAAGATTAATTAAGTTCTGTTCTGGTACCTAGTTATAAACATTAAGAAACCCCAAAACATTTATTAAATGTTGATGAAACCAATCCTGATCACCAACTGGGACCGGACAGGGTGAAACAAAACCAAAAACAACATAAGATGGGTATGCGTGTCTAAAAATGAACTTTTCATTATCAAAATTAATTGGGTTTTTTTAATGTGATCCTAATGTGTGATGTTTTAACAATTTGTTCCCTACATCAGTGAGAATGCAGCCTTTGCATTCACAGTATTGTCAGTCGAATCGTCTGCTTAGTTTTCCGCGATTAGGAACGATACGACCAATCCCTCTAACAACTGGCCTGAAGTACATGTATGTGTGTGTGTCTGTGTGTCTGTGTGTGTGTGTGTGTGTGTGTGGGTGTGTATGTCTGTGTATGTGTGTGTATGTATCCCTGTGTGTGTATGTCTGTCTCTGTGTATGTGTCTGTGTGTGTGTCTGTGTGTGTCTCTGTATGTGTGTGTGTGTGTGTGTGTGTGTGTGTGTGTGTGTGTGTGTGTGTGTGTGTGTGTGTGTGTGTCTTTGATATACCAGTTGTAGTGAATTGGCTGGAACGAGATTATTTTGAATACTGTCAAGTTACTGACAGATTTATGTATGTTGTGTTTTGATTGGTCAAGGGAAAGGTGGACATAAAATGGGATAATGTTGGCTATGGACGGATCAATTAACGTCCATAGTTTAACCACCGTGTCATCGAGACCATTGTATAGATCTATTCCTGTCTTATTGTAGATGTTATTATCCTCGGTCACGGCCAGTTGGTGCTTTCAAATACAATTAGATTTATGTATTTCTTTAATTGAAAGAAAACAAGGCTTACAGATTTTTTTTTATGCGTACAGATATCAATCGGTTATTTGTTCAATAAGAAGTCAATACGGCGATATTACGTCGATCAATAACGTTCTATTCCATTGTAGTGTGTCACTGATTACAAGCCAGTAGTCGATACCATGGACTCAAGAATGCGAAGTGGGTAGTACAAGAATATTGATAGATCAACACAGTCTGGGTACACATCGATGAAGTTAATAGTCGAATAAGTATTAAAGCTTTTTTTTCTAAACAAAGTCCAACTTGATTGTATTTTTTATGGATAATGTCATCTGAAGGGCAGATGTGTGGATGGATATTGACGACAGAACGAATGGTTAGAAAGATTTAAGCCTGCTTTTCATAACAAAAATTTGTAAAACATCATGAAGCGCAGATATCTGGTTTCCACAAAATGTGTAACACATGTATCACACATCAAGCGCAAATATCGACTGAACCATATCAAATGAGAATATTATGTTTCCATATGATCGTGAAGTGTTTTGGGAACATTGTTTGTTTGCTTTGTTTAACGACACAACTAGAGCACATTAATTTATTCATCATGGACTATTGGATTTCAACACATTTGGTAATTTCGACATATAGTCTTAGAGCTGAAATCCGCTACATTTTGTATAAAGGGATCTTTTATGTGCACCATCACACAGACAGAATGGCACGATATTTGATATATAAGTAATGGTGCACCAGCTGGAACAATAAATAGCCCAATGGGTGGACCGGCGGGCATCGATCCTAGACCGACCGCGCATCAAGCGAGCGCTTTTCCGCTGGGCTACGTCCCGACCCGTCAGAGGACGTCTGCGATTGTGTTCCCATAAAAGGCCTCGGTGGCGCAGTGGTTAAGCCATCGGACTACAGGTTGGTAGGTACAGGGTTCGCAGCCCGGTACCGGCTCCAACCCAGAGCGAGTTCGTAAGGGCTCACTGGGTAGGTGTAAGGCAACTACACCCTCTTCTTTCTCACTAACGACTAACCAACTAACAACTAACCCACTGTCCTAGACAGACAGCCCAGATAGCTGAAATGTGTGCCCAGGACAGCGTGCTTGAACCTTACTTGGATATAAGCACGAAAATAAGTTGAAATGAATGAATGAATGTGATGATCACATACCATTTAAGAAATTTAATTAATGATTTTATTAGCAACCGTCATTTTTGCTGGAAATTGCAGTTCCATATTTGGGGGTACGGCGGGTACCCCGCATTAGTTTCAACCTCTGGTATATACTGCATAACAACTGTATAACAAATAAAAGTGTATTTATTTATTGTCAATGGATAATATTATTTGCACAAATAATCAATGTCACATATTACTACCAATCACACCAACAGCTGGTTTTACTCAGTAAATATTTGACGGTGCACCTCGAACTTAGACACGGAACTTTCTTCTTTGGTACCATGCACATGCATATGACAGCGCGGGCGACCATATCCTCCCCCACCCTTTCCTGTCCTGGACGAGGAGCCGACGAAAGTCGATACCCGCGCCCATGAATGAGCACGTTAAACATGACCATGACAATGACTGTGGTGATCTGCGACGGTCTACGATGTTACTGGTGTTATGGGAACCAGGTTTAACGAGTGAAGATTTTTTTTTTTTAAACTTACCCAATTTGTGTGTATTGTTATATCAGTTTTGAAAATAAATTCTGAAAATAAATAAACTTTAAATTTATTAGCCCTTTCTGGTTGTAATGTTTTTATAAATAAACAAATATGAATGGTCATGATAACCTAAAAGTGTAAAGATAACTTCACGAAATATTGTGCATCCTGCTTTCAGTGGGAAAATAAGGACGCATCATTAATGATTCTAGCCAAATAACCTCCATGTGCAAAAATAACCTCACCAAAAATAAGTCATTCTCAGTGTAATACAAAATGATAACTTCAAACTGTAAAGATGATTCTAGACAGATGACCTCAATGTGCAAAAATAACCTTACCAAAAATAAGGCATCCTCAGTTTAGTACAAAATATTTTTAGTATGGCCGCCGACGGTCATCTGGGATTTGGGCCTTCGGTACAGTTAGTTATTAGCGGGAACTTTCGCCACATAGCATCTGGCCGGGTAAAAGTTTGAAGTGCTCCTCTGTTGACAGGACTTGTTGTAATAAAATATTGATTCATATGGCCAGTAAATTCTTGTAATTTTATTTAACTAGTTTCAGGTCAGGTTAGGTCAAATGGCTTAACGTGCACATTCAGAGCAAGCTGTTGTATCGCACGCCTGTCATGGGCGCAGGTGACGTTATTTTTGCACATTGAGGTCATACAGCAAGACTACACCAGTCCATGAAACAAAATGGCGGCCATAACGCTGTAAGGGTCGTTTTCTTACTGTGGTTTGTATTAGAGTTTTATTTACTAGTAGTTCTGAACCGAATTTGTTTTTTATTGCACACATAAATTGTAGTTTTTTGTTATTTCCAAAACACTTTTACTTTTCTTCTTATGTCAAACGAAACCGAAATTATTTACAAAAACCATTTCAACAGAAGGATGGGACGGACTATAATGTGCCGAATTGTAATTCGTACTAGTTTCAACGTACCAGCTACTTTTGTGTTTAAAATATGGTCCCACTAAATATAGGATGACATTTATATTTTACAGAAATAGGGTAGTCAAATTAAAGACAATTGTCGTTAAGTCTGAAACTACCAACTTAACCCTCAGATTGTCATTAAATCTGAAACTACCAACTTAACCCTCAGTTTGTTCTGAGTTACATTAAGGATGTGTTGTAGTATATATTATAGCCTTGGTATATATGATATTGATTGAAACTACCAACTTAACCCTCAGTTTGTTCTGAGTTACATGAAGGATGTGGTGTAGTATATATTATAGCCTTGGTATATATGATATTGATTGAAACTACCAACATAACCCTCAGTTTGTTCTGAGTTACATGAAGGATGTGGTGTAGTATATATTATAGCCTTGGTATATATGATATTGATTGAAACTACCAACTTAACCCTCAGTTTGTTCCGAGTTACATGAAGGATGTGGTGTAGTATATATTATAGCCTTGGTATATATGATATTGATTGAAACTACCAACATAACCCTCAGTTTGTTCCGAGTTACATGAAGGATGTGGTGTAGTATATATTATAGCCTTGGTATATATGATATTGATTGAAACTACCAACATAACCCTCAGTTTGTAGTATATATTATAGCCTTGGTATATATGATATTGATTGAAACTACCAACTTAACCCTCAGTTTGTTCTGAGTTACATGAAGGATGTGGTGTAGTATATATTATAGCCTTGGTATATATGATATTGATTGAAACTACCAACTTAACCCTCAGTTTGTTCTGAGTTACATGAAGGATGTGGTGTAGTATATATTATAGCCTTGGTATATATGATATTGATTGAAACTACCAACATAACCCTCAGTTTGTTCTGAGTTACATGAAGGATGTGGTGTAGTATATATTATAGCCTTGGTATATATGATTTTGATTGAAACTACCAACTTAACCCTCAGTTTGTTCTGAGTTACATGAAGGATGTGGTGTAGTATATATTATAGCCTTGGTATATATGATATTGATTGAAACTACCAACTTAACCCTCAGTTTGTTCTGAGTTACATGAAGGATGTGGTGTAGTATATATTATAGCCTTGGTATATATGATATTGATTGAAACTACCAACTTAACCCTCAGTTTGTTCTGAGTTACATGAAGGATGTGGTGTAGTATATATTATAGCCTTGGTATATATGATATTGATTGAAACTACCAACATAACCCTCAGTTTGTTCTGAGTTACATGAAGGATGTGGTGTAGTATATATTATAGCCTTGGTATATATGATATTGATTGAAACTACCAACATAACCCTCAGTTTGTTCTGAGTTACATGAAGGATGTGGTGTAGTATATATTATAGCCTTGGTATATATGATATTGATTGAAACTACCAACATAACCCTCAGTTTGTTCTGAGTTACATGAAGGATGTGGTGTAGTATATATTATAGCCTTGGTATATATGATATGATTGAAACTACCAACATAACCCTCAGTTTGTTCTGAGTTACATGAAGGATGTGGTGTAGTATATATTATAGCCTTGGTATATATGATATTGATTGAAACTACCAACATAACCCTCAGTTTGTTCTGAGTTACATGAAGGATGTGGTGTAGTATATATTATAGCCTTGGTATATATGATATTGATTGAAACTACCAACTTAACCCTCAGTTTGTTCTGAGTTACATGAAGGATGTGGTGTAGTATATATTATAGCCTTGGTATATATGATATTGATTGAAACTACCAACATAACCCTCAGTTTGTTCTGAGTTACATGAAGGATGTGGTGTAGTATATATTATAGCCTTGGTATATATGATATTGATTGAAACTACCAACATAACCCTCAGTTTGTTCTGAGTTACATGAAGGATGTGGTGTAGTATATATTATAGCCTTGGTATATATGATGTTGATTGAAACTACCAACATAACCCTCAGTTTGTTCTGAGTTACATGAAGGATGTGGTGTAGTATATATTATAGCCTTGGTATATATGATGTTGATTGAAACTACCAACATAACCCTCAGTTTGTTCTGAGTTACATGAAGGATGTGGTGTAGTATATATTATAGCCTTGGTATATATGATGTTGATTGAAACTACCAACATAACCCTCAGTTTGTTCTGAGTTACATGAAGGATGTGGTGTAGTATATATTATAGCCTTGGTATATATGATATTGATTGAAACTACCAACATAACCCTCAGTTTGTTCTGAGTTACATGAAGGATGTGGTGTAGTATATATTATAGCCTTGGTATATATGATATTGATTGAAACTACCAACATAACCCTCAGTTTGTTCTGAGTTACATGAAGGATGTGGTGTAGTATATATTATAGCCTTGGTATATATGATATTGATTGAAACTACCAACATAACCCTCAGTTTGTTCTGAGTTACATGAAGGATGTGGTGTAGTATATATTATAGCCTTGGTATATATGATGTTGATTGAAACTACCAACATAACCCTCAGTTTGTTCTGAGTTACATGAAGGATGTGGTGTAGTATATATTATAGCCTTGGTATATATGATGTTGATTGAAACTACCAACTTAACCCTCAGTTTGTTCTGAGTTACATGAAGGATGTGGTGTAGTATATATTATAGCCTTGGTATATATGATATTGATTGAAACTACCAACATAACCCTCAGTTTGTTCTGAGTTACATGAAGGATGTGGTGTAGTATATATTATAGCCTTGGTATATATGATATTGATTGAAACTACCAACTTAACCCTCAGTTTGTGCTGAGTTACATGAAGGATGTGGTGTAGTATATATTATAGCCTTGGTATATATGATATTGATTGAAACTACCAACATAACCCTCAGTTTGTGCTGAGTTACATGAAGGATGTGGTGTAGTATATATTATAGCCTTGGTATATATGATATTGATTGAAACTACCAACATAACCCTCAGTTTGTTCTGAGTTACATGAAGGATGTGGTGTAGTATATATTATAGCCTTGGTATATATGATTTTGATTGAAACTCTGCTTTTAGACGTTTTAGCCACATATGTTACTATTGTCAAATCCAATCCCTTTATTTGTCCGTCCTGAAACTTGAATGGATATCTGCATGTAAAATCGGTTTGATTTGATAATTAAATGGCCAAAAAACCTATTACTTATATTTCCAATGTTTAATTTAATAATAACATGTAAATTGTGTTTACAATAAAAAAAAAAGTAAAGAAAGAAAAAAAAAGACACACGAAATTCGCATTTTATTCCGCAACCATGTGTGATGAATTAAGTAATTACTAATTTGCATGCCACTGCTGTATAAGATCCATTTCAGTCATGCTTTGATATCTACAGTCTGATATAATAATAGTATATTGAGAGAGAAAAAAATAACGCAAGAGAATAAAGCAACCCAGATTTGTTTTATTAACAGAAGACAAATAATTAACTCACAAAATTCACACATACATTCAAACCTGGTTAAGAAGTCACCTATATTAACCAGTCAACTTTTTCAAAATGTCAAATTAATATTCTTTAATAGAGTACCCAGCCCTGGAATGAGTACACACAGGCCCCTAGAGAGCATAGACCGCCAGCCCACCCCTCACACAACTACACCCTCCATTACCCCCACGCAAACACACGGTGACCATAAGATCATTTCGGTGAGAGGGGTCCTACTATACTTAACAAAATTCATTAAGGGCAAGTATTCTTTGATAATTATTTGATAATATCATACTACACATGTATTTAGAAAGTTTTGACTCTAAACAATGTTAGTAAACATTGTTCCAGTAAAATCTGACCCACGAGTTTATCGTTCATTTAATATTAAGGGTGACTATTGCGGTCAGTTTTACTATGGCAATAGTTTTGCGATATAGTTAAAATACTATTGTGATAGTATTGCAATAGTGATAGTACTATTGCAATAGTATTGTGAATTCTTAAATCGCTTGATAACAGTAATATGAATAGATATTTCACAAAACTATTTACCTCAGTGTTCCATTATGTATGTATGTATGTATGTATGCGTGTGTGTGTGTGTGTGTGTGTGTGTGTGTGTGTGTGTATGTGTCCGTGCGTGCGTGTGTTTGTGTGTGTTTGTCTGTGTCAGTGTGTCAGTGTGCGTCCATGCGTATGTACGTATGTTTGTGTTTCATTGAGTTTAAGGACATGCCATACCGACAACATCTTAAAACGGAAGAATCTGTATTTTGTTTTACAATTTTTTTTTTTTTAAATACCAAAAACATATATTGGAACTGTGCTGAGTTTGCTGTAATTGTTGAAATGTTGCCGACTAACAGAGACGTTTTAAAGGGACATTCCTGAGTTTGCTACATTGTAAGATGTTTCCGACTAATAAAATATTTCTACGAATAAACTTATATGTTAAATATATTTTCTTGTTTAGAATATCGGTGTCCTTATATTCAATGTGTTTCTGGTCGTCTTAATATGTGTAAGAAGCCAAAAAATATTTTAGGAAATAAAATGAAATTTAATCTAGTACAAATATTAGAACGATCAGAAACACGTTTAATATACAACCACTAATATTTTATGCGAAAAAATATATTGATATGTAATTACAATCGTTAAAAAGTCTCTGTTAGTCGATAACATCTTTAAAGTTGCAGCAAACTCAGGAATGTTCCTTTAACGCCTGTAGTTGCATATTAAACACATTGTTCAGCATAGGATATCAGTGGCTGTATGTTACATGTGTTTCTCATCTTCCCAGTGTTTGTACTAGGTCAAATGCAACTTTATTTTCTAACACAGTGAAACCTGTCGAAACCGGATGACGCTGGGAACCTATTATTTATCAGATTTAGACAGGATCCGCTGTTTAGAGGGTCGCGTTTTAGAATTTAGAAAATTCCGGACCATGAAACTTGGCTGGTTTTGACAGGATTCCAGTTTATTCAGAGTCCGGTTTAGACAGGTTTTACTGTATATATTTTTTCGTGTGTACAAAATTATTGGAGGGAAGGACGGGAATGTTTTATTTAACGACGCACTCAACATATTTTAATGATGGTTATATGGCGTCGGACATATGGTTAAGGACCACAGAGATATTGAGAGAGGAAACCCGCTGTCGCCACTTCATGAACTACTCTTTCCGATTAGCAGCAAGGGATCTTTTATATGCACCATCCCACAGACAGGGTAGTACATACCACAGCCTTTGTTACACCAGTTGTGGGACACTGGCTGGAAGAAGAAATAGCCCAATGGGCCCACCGACGAGTGATCGATCTAAGATCAGTCGCGCATTAGGCGAGCGCTGTACTATGTCTGACGTCTCGCCCCAAAATTATTGGAAGACCAAATCCAGTTTGGACTACTTACAAATATTTGAACGATCAGAAACACATTGAATATACAGACACAGATATTCTAAACAAGAATCTATATTTAGTGCGTACTTATAGTTGTTATAAAATATTATTAGTCGGAAACATCTTGCAATGACAAGACACACAGGGAAGTCCATTTAATTAATTTTGTAACGTTGATGTATATACATGTATTTAAACATTTTTAATACTGAAAATTGTAAACCTAACCTTTACTATTCTGTTCACCAAATGCAAGGACATTGTGATAGAAGTCACCCAAAGGTAAAGACATTTTTGTACTCTCCACCACTTCTGAAATACTTTATTTCCACCATCAATTAAAATATCGTTCATACGGTCCTGATCGACTGGTTCAAGTTCAAGTGATTTAATATTCAGAACAGGGTGTTATAGGGTACGCTTGTCTTGGCAGGCACGACGGAAGCAAGTAGATATCGGGGTTGGGGGAGGGAGCTGACTGAGATCGAGGGCGCAAAGCAAAGTTTCTAGGGTGTTCGGGGGTATGCTCCCCTGTAAAATTTGGAAAACTTGATGTCCTAAAATGCAACTTCCTGCATTCTACGAGTACATTTCATCTCTGCCTTAAGATTTACCACCAATAATATTTTTGATTCAGAATTATTGAGAGTCTAATGTTCAGAGTCTACCTTGTTTACTGGGCAGGCTCGTCTGTCAGGTGAGGGTTTTGGGGATCGAGTACCCTGCTCAGGGCACATTTTAGTTTTGTATATGTATATTGTATAAAAAGGACACACATTTTGTTATACATTATTAATGTTTCCACATTCTGAACATGTTTGAAAGAATTCCTGCACACACAAGCCTTTCGGGAGGATGAAAGGTATAGGGGAGGAAGACAACATTCACTTATTACCTTAAGGCCCAGGAATAGAGGCATCCTGAACGTTTTGTAAATTGCGTCCACCGGCTGACAAACGTAATGCTGTCGTTGTCTTGGCTGTGGTAGACGTCGTGGACGTAAGAGCAATTCGCTCCTGGTACACCGCGCGGTAACCTTTGGTGCCGCTGTCGTAGACATTCCACAAGCGACACAGAACGCTGGAGACGGTTTCTGCAAACTCGGCCATAATACATACGTCGTCGTTGATGCAGCCCATTGCGCAGTCAGCGACGCTTCTAACGTAGTCACCCGCTGAGGTCGTCGTCGGGTTCAGAGCCGGTGATTCCACGATAAAGTGACCTGTCCTTATTTGTTGTGAAATCACAGACGACAGGCACAGAAGAAACGTAAAACCATCGATGATGGCGGGACGAGAGTAACCGGTGGCATGTTTATGTGTCATGCTTTCTTTTTGATCTGAATGTAAATAAATAAAAGTTAAAGCTTGTTTTTTTAACGACACCACTAGAGCACATTGATTTATTAATCATCGGCTGTTGGATATTATGTTTTCTCTTTGATCTGAATGTAAATAAATAAAAGTTAAAGCTTGTTTTTTAACGACACCACTAGAGCACATTGATTTATTAATCATCAGCTATTGGATGTCAAACATTTGGTAATTTTGACATATAGTCTTAGAGAGGAAACCTGCAACATTTGTTCCATTAGTAGCAAGGGATATTTTATACGCATCATCCCACGGACAGGATAGCACATACTACGGTCTTAGATATACCAGTTGCGCTACACTGGCTGAAACGAGAAATAGCCCAAAGGGCCCACCGACGGAGATCGATCCTAGACCGACCGCGCATCCTAGACCGACCGTGGGTTTTACCACAGGGCCGCATTTCATCCGTAAATATATAAATGCAGTGATAGTTGAACAGGATTTTTATATTTTGTACTCAAGGTAAAACCACCACGACTGGTTTATCAAAGGCCGTGGTATGTACTATCCTGTCTGTGGGATTGTGCATATAAAAGATCCCATGCTGGTAATCGAAAAGAGTAACCTATGAAGTGGCGACGGGGTTTCCTCTCTCAATATCTGTGTGGTCCTTAACCATATGTCTGACGTCATACAACCGTAAATAAAATGTGTTGAGTGCGTCGTTAAATAAAACATGTCTTTCTTTCAAGGTAAAACTTTAATAAAAAATAAATTAAAATTTACTACATATTGCAAACTAGTTTGTCTAAAAAAGAAAAAGAAAAGAGGTGTTATAAGCAATACAGTTATTTGTTATGTCTTTTTACCGCCTATTAATAATACTTTAGCATTTATAATAATTGAGTACTCAAAATAAAAATATTTAATCAAATATATTTTAAATAACAATATTACCGACAAACTAATATAAATAATCGAATTTAAAACGTCGGGGTGACGAACTACGAATTTCTCGCACAAAACGCTTAATATTTTTTTTTTTTTTTTTTTTTAAAGAAAAGCACTAAACCGTAAAGGAAATAAACATATGCCTAGTAAAACAATTTTAAATACAAAACGAAATAAAACGAAATATAAGAAATAACATTTAAAAAATAAAAATGAAAATATTTGTGGTGATTTAAATATAAAGCAATTCGTAATTGAATTAATTAATTAATAACATCTCTAAAATAACATCATATACAAATACTCTTGTTCTTACCCCAACAAAAATAAATATTAAATAAATAGATAAACAGACAGATGACCAGACAGACAGATAGATAGATAGATAGATAGATAGATAGATAGATAGATAGATAGAATGACATATAGAATGAGAGATAGACATATATAGACAGACAGACATAGATATATAAATGATAGATATATAAATAAATATAAAATCAAAACAAACAAAAAACAAAATAAAACAAACAAAACAAACAAAATAAAACAAAGCAAAACAAACAAAAAAGTAGCAGAGCATAAGATAAGAAAATATAACATAACATAACGAGAGGTTTTATGGTAGATATTTGGGGGCTATATCTATTAAATACGATGCATCACTAACGAAAATGATAGATAATGCTAATCCAAATTTTGAACTTGTACATATCTGTTTATTTCTTTGGTGAAACTTGCACTTTTGTCATCGTTTTAGATGAAATAACGAACTTGACAGCTGTGGTGGCAGTATTCACGACGAGTGCCACCAGTGGGGCAGGATATGCTCACCTTTCGTGAACACCTAATATAAATGATAATCACTATTTTAACAGTGATTCACGAGTGCATGTCATCACAACTGTATTCCAATGAGCTCTGTGTTGTGCTAGTTTTGAATTAGTAAACTAGTCTGGGAGTGGCAAACCTCTCTGTGGCGGTCAAAATGATGTACTGTCCGGTAAAAGATGTTCTCGGGAGTGGCTGTCATCCTACAGACGAGGCACTTGACAGAGATTCGTTGAATCAACCACGATTTTGCTAAATGCCCATTCGACTCTACACTGTGCAGAGATATGGTCTTGATCACAGATAACGGTTTTGTAGTTTATATTAACACAAAACAACATAACATAACATTAACAGTAACTATAATATAATATAACCTAACATAACATAACAACATTAACTATAACATTGACTATAACATAACAATCGACTATAACTTAACATAACATAACAACATAACATAACATTATAACATAACAATTGACTATAACATAACATAACACAACACAACATAACATAACATAATTCCAGCATGTAGATAATAAATATATATTTTTTTTAATAATAATAACATTATCTTCATAAAGATTTTAAAAGATGAAAATTCTATAATTTCTTAAAGTAGTTTTCCTCTGGAGAAAGACAAAAAATATAATACCTGTTGTTGACAACGAATCGAAGACGTCCTACCTAGGTTTGTTGAACACCAATGTTTGACAGAAGAAACGAATTACCGGACTTGTCAATAACACCTTTTGTCTGACAGTGGATTAATGAACGTCGAACGGAGGGCGCGCTCATTCGTACCGGAGTCTGGAATATTTATTTCTAATAAACAGAGCGATTGGACTGTTGACATTCAGTTTTATAATAAATATCGCACAGTAATTGAACTATTGATATTTAGTAGGAATATCATATCGAATCCAATAAAAATATTTTTAGAATTTCAAATCGACAAATATTCAGTCTGGTTTATTTTTTTTTTTCCTTTTTATGTAAGCTGTGTGTGTATATATGTATGTGTGTGGATGTGTGGGTGCGCGCGTGAATGTGTGTGTATGTACGTATGTGTGTGTGTGCGCACGTATGTATGTATGTATGTGTGTGTATGTATGTATGTATGCATGTGTGTATGTATGCACTGGATGTATGAGTGTGTGTGTGTATGTATGAGTGTGTGTATGTGTGTGCGCGCGTGCGTATGTGTGTGCATATGTGTGTGTTTGTGGGGGTGGATGGGAGGGTGTGTCTGTATGTGTTGTTATGTTGGTTCTTCATATGTGTGTGTGTGTGTGTGTGTGTGTGTATGTGGAGTGGGGTCGATGGGTGGATGTGTTTGTATGTATTTGTGGTTTTGTTGGTTCTTCAGTGTGTGTGTGTGTGTGTGTGTGTGTGTGTGTGTGTGTGTGTGTGTGTCTGTGTCTCTGTGTACGTGTGTGTGTGGTGTGTGGGTGTGGGTGTTTGACGAAAAAGCTTACGATTAAATTAGCTTTAATTAATGTAACACATTCTATTTTAAAGCGAAACAATAATGTCATATAGAAATGTAACTTATACAAGAGGAGTAGGAGGGGAGGGGGAGGAGGGGAGGAGGAGGGGGAGGAGCAGGAGGAGGAGGTGAACCAGAAAAAGAAGAAGAAATGGAAGAACAAGAACCAGAAATGAAAAAAGAAGAAGAAATGGAAGAAGTTAAAAGGAGGGATAAGACTCAAATAAAGATTAATGTGCAAAGTGAGTAAGTTAGAACAAACAGTGCGGAATATTACTTTTTCCGTAAACATAAACCCGCTTTCAATGAATCATGTAGATCCGTTTTAGCGGGTCGCTATTTTCCGGTCAATAGCTGAAAGTTTATATATTTAAATGACCTATACGTAAAAACGCCTCGTCAAAACAACTGTGAGTACAGTTAAACTTTGTTTTGTTTAACGACACCATTGATTTATTAATCATCGGCTATTGGATGTCAGAAATTTGGTAATTTTGACATATATAGTCTTAAAGAGGAAACCCGCTACATGTTTCCATTCTGAGCAAGGGATCTTTTATATGCACCATCCCACAGACAGGATAGCACATACCACGGCCTTTGATATACCAGAGGGGAATCGATCCTAAACGTACCGCGTGTCGAGCGAGCGCTTTACCACTGGGATACGTCGAACAATATAGGATCATCTCTTTCATGTTTTTGTTTTTTTCATATTTTAATTATTGCCAATTTAGTAGCTTTAACTGTAAATAATAACGCAAAAGTATATCTGATGGATCAAGCTGTATGCTAAAGCTTTATCCTAACCGGACGCCGTGCGACGCGAGCGATGCGAGCCATGTTTTGAATCGCCGTATCCTAACCGCACGCATACGGCGTTACAGATAATTAGGATAATTAGGATACAGCTTAACCGAACGCGTGCGACGCCAACGATGCAAACGATGAGAGGGACGCGAGCGACGTGATAATATTTATATCCTAACCATACGCGACCATAACGACAGTCTTCTTTTTAAAATTGTTATCAACAGTTGAAACCGCCAAGTAAAAGTTCTTTGATTAGTTAAAAAAAAAAAAAAAAAAAAAAATATTATAAAAAAAAATATTATTATTATTTTTTTTAAATAAATTTGATAGGTTTAGGGCATGCTCGCCGTTTCATATTTATGTATACTTTATCCATATTTTAATCATTATTTTAACAGGGCAGGTGTCTGGACCCATATTCACAAAACATCGTAAGCCTAGTTTTACACGTAAACGTAAATCTACGACTGAAGAGCTATTCACGAAACAACGAAAACGTAAGTTACGTGTAAAGTTGGACGTAAATATAAGAGTGCCTCCGATTACACCTAACGCTGCACGTTACACGTAAGTCGTATACATATAATAAATCAAGCACGATCGCCGTTATTTACTATTATTTACGGAAACTGGCAGCATTTCCAATAAATGAAGCAGTTTGCGATGGCGAACGCCGATTTAACATATTTTTGTTGGTGATCGAACGGATGTTTTCCACTCGGCCAATTTCTCCTGAGTTATCTTTTCCTTTTTAAGAAATATCCTCAAGTTCGTACCAAAACGCGGATCCTCACCAATACCAAAATGTCATGGTTCGCCGTTCGCGATGTTATTGTTAGCAGACGACAAACGAAATTGAGTTTTGCGCATTTGTTATTTACCCTTTAGCCATCGTTTCTAACGGGTTTTTTTTTTAATTTCTCCGGTGAGAGTGTTAAATCGTAGATTTACGTCCAACTAAGTTACGTTTACATTTACGACCGTCTTTGAGAATAAGGTGCTTCTTGCACGTAAAGGTAAATCTACGGCAGACGTAAGTGTTAGTCGTAGACGTAAATTTACACCTTTTTGTGAATATGGGTCCTGGTCTGTGCCTTTGGTAGTGGCTTGGTTAATACCACTAGGGTTTCGAACACGCCTATCCCGAGTCCGGCCTCCGATAGAATCGGGGGTCTTACTCGGGACAGGAATAACCTAACAAATAGGGTCAATTTTGAAATTTTGAATACTAACGCCAAAAGTATAAAAAGGGGAAAATTGGGGTTACAATTTTTTTGCTGCGCCCTTAAAGAAAAATATCAACATTCCTAACCTATATAAATTATTAATATAATATATTTTCGGCGCAAATTTAGATGGGCTGGTCTAAAATTAATAATAATTCTTAAACAATATTCATTAAGCCCATGGGAGGTTAAGAGGAAAGGGGCTGCCAATCATATTTTAAACATTGGTGTGACCAGGTGAGGGTCGGCAGGGCGACCAATTTTCCGGAATTTTCCGAAGAATCCGGAATTTTTAACTCATATCCGGAATTCCGGAATTAATGCCAAATATCCGACATTTTTTCCAAATTCGCTATCATTTTTTTTTTTTTTAAGCAACCATTTCTGAATATATTTTTAATTTTCTATATTTTTAAATCCCGAGTTTATTAAACAGAGTTTATTATTCAGCATTCTCCATTGCAACCTACCAGCCTCGGTGGCGTCGTGGTTAGGCCATCGGTCTACAGGCTGGTAGGTACTAGGTTCGGATCCCAGTCGAGGCATGGGATTTTTAATCCAGATACCGACTCCAAACCCTGAGTGAGTGCTCCGCAAGGCTCAATGGGTAGGTGTAAACCACTTGCACCGACCAGTGATCCATAACTGGTTCAACAAAGGCCATGGTTTGTGCTATCCTGTCTGTGGGAAGTACAAATAAAAGATCTCTTGCTGCTAATCGGAAAGAGTCGCCCATGAAGTGGCGACAGCGGGTTTCCTCTCAAAATCTGTGTGGTCCTTAACCATATGTCTGACGCCATATAACCGCAAAAAAAATGTGCGTCGTTAAATAAAACATTTCTTTCTTTCTTTCTTTCTTTCCAATGCAACCTGAACTTGGTATTATCGACTGTTTCGTGCTATTACTAAGACGTTTGTTTATTGGCTTTATTTGTCAACAGCTGACCAAAATACTATTTGCCTACCAGTAATCTGTGACACATTCATGACATTAATATTAATTTATTAATATACCTACCGATCTTGTTTTATTCAAGTAAGTTAAACTATAAAACAAATGTAAATTTTTACAAACCATTGTTAGATTTTGCCGCAAAAAGTGCTACTCTAATAGTAATGTACGGACCAGACGTTTCGTCCCCGATTCAGTTAACCTCAAATTAGTTCGACCCCACTGATGAAATAGTGCAAATGTGGCAATGTACCTACATAAAAATAATACTGGTCCCAAGTTTGTCACTTTATTACTAATCTGTAGGTGGGAGTGAAACTGTACTACACTATTTGCTAATAAAGTGGGGCTTTTAGGGGGTTTTTTGGTGATGATTTTTGATGTTTGGTCTGTGTGTGTGTGCGCGCGCGTGTGCGTGTTAATGCTGTTAATTGCTGTACTAGGTATAGTAACTTTATTTACACTGATGAATATATTTAGCATGTTTTACTAGACAAGCCATAAAGTAGGGCTATGCTTAAAAAGGAAGTAGAAAAATTCTGCCACTTATGTGGATTGATTTATACTTTTATTATTGAATACATATTCCAATAAATAATACACATTTTTTTATTGTTATGTATTTCTTTGGTTGTTGTTATTTTTTAAATATGTCAAATATGGCGCTGTTTAAATTATTTTTTATATTTTTGAAAATGGCGTTTTCGCATGCTTTAAACTATTGCTTTGAAAGGAGCGTTCGCGCGCTTAAAACTACATTCTCTGGAATAGTTTTATTATTTAAGCATATAGAACAGAAAATCCAATTACGTTTGGTGCATATATGACGCCGCACTCCGCATTGGTTTCACTACGCTGGCTTATCCAGGTCAAAAACAAAACCAGTATTTTGAAAGTGGGACACTTTTGACGGTCTCCTACCGATCTCGGTTTTCATTGGCTTATCACAAGTATAGAATTCCCCAACAAGAGATCACGTGAGATTTCGCAATTTTTGAACAAATTTAACTGTCTTGATTGAGGGGTCGTCTCATATCTCCAAAACATATTTATATCCATAGAGGTATGGTACAACGCCTTTCCAGGGGTCGGTGAGTGGGGAATTTGCCTTGAAAATTTGAAAGTGGCCAGCTGTTGGCATACGCGTTACAAGGGGGTGTTACTAATTACGTAACGCTCTAGGGGTAGAGGAAGAGGATACTGTGTTCGATTTACGTAACATTTTTCAAGACTATATGTTATTTTTATTCATTACTTAGACCTAAAAAGGCGTGTGTGTGGGGGGGGGGGGGGGGTAAATGCGCGGTAAGTCTAGGATCGATCCCCATCGGTATGTGATATCCATGGTATGTGATATCCTGTCTGTGGAATGGTACATATACACGATCCCTTGCTAAAAAAAAAATGTAGCGGGTTTCCAAGGCGCGTGTGCAGGGATTTCAGCGGGGTTGGGGTTATAGACTGTGTTGAGCGAAGTTTATATGGGGCCATGCTCCTCCAAAAAATACATTTCAATTTTTTTTAAGCTTGGGCAAGTAAGGGTTTCAACCTCCAATACCCTCCCCCCCTGCACATGCACCCGATTCCTCTCTAAGATTATATGTCAAAAATACCAAATGTTAGACCATCCAACAGCAGATGGAAGGAAGGATAGGATATGTTTTATTTAACGACGCACCACTCAGCACATTTTATTTACGGTTGTATGGGGTCGGATGATTATTAAATCAATATGCTTTATCTTTGATGTCGTTAACCCCCCCCCCCCCCCAACTTTACCCTTTCCAAACGAAATAATATTTATTTGAATTTGTCGATTTTAACACGTAAAATTAAAGGGACATTCCTGACTTTAAAGCTAACAAAATAGACAGTAATATGGATTAGTAAACTCACCTGTAATACATTTGTGTAAAAAAATCAATGAAAAGTGCGAAATTGAAATACTTACATAGAACAATACTTTCGGGATTCCCCATGACACGATTATTTGAAATCCTCGCGGAAAGGTGAAGGTCAGAAGTCGCAGTGATAACGAGAACACAAATTTCCCACAATGCAATATTCAACACGTTTTTGGGATGCAGTCGATTCGTCCATTGGACAATTTGTCTACAGACGATTCGTCCACTGAGGAACTCGAGACGATTCGTCCACTACAAAAAATCAGTTCTGGACGATTCGTCCACTGGGTTTTTATTTCCCCAGTACATTTCCATGGGTGAAAGTTTTCCGGCATATGCCGGATTTTCCGATTTTTCTGGGTCTCTAAAGGTGGGTTTATACTTTTTACGCCGTCACACGCCGTTAAACGCTAGCACACGCCGGTAAACGGCGACTACCGGCGAAAGCCAGCGTATCGGTTTATACTTTCACGCCGGCGAGAGTCGGCGTGTAACGGCGCTTAACGGCGTGAACATTTTTCAAAGTTCAACCGTGTTGAACTTTCAAGGTAAGCGCTGGAAGACGTCAGCTATTCAGCCAATCAGAAGTAGTTAAGTCATTTCACAACACAGCATTGGGTCACTGTACAGCAGAATGGAGAACATTGACGAACTTTTAATAAACGAAATACAGGGATATAAGTGTTTATATATCTGACTTGGTCAGATTTCAAGGACCAGACTAAGAAGGACAATGCCTGGCCAGCCATTGGCGAATCGTTAGGCCGAGATTGTAAGCATGGATGTTTCATGAGGCGTTCTATGATTAATCATTCTTGTAAAAACCAGGCTATCCCATAAAACCGGTCTATTGTCATTTGACTTGTTTTTACTGAATAAATATATATATGTAAGTAAAGACTGAAACATGTAAAAGGATAATTATTTCTTTAAATTGTTTTTTAAAATACATATATACTGTACACTTGTTTTCTTTTATCATTTATATATATATATATATATATATATATATATATATATATATATATATATATGATGTGTGTGTGTGTGTGTGTGTGTGTGTGTGTGTGTGTGTGTGTGTGTTTGTGTGTGTGTGTGTGTATTTGTGTGTTTCTTTGTGGACGTATTGGGAAGTTTTGTTCCCAACCAGTTCGCTTCCAGCCAGTTCTACCCCCAGTTGATCAATTTTGCTCCATATGTCTGACTCCCCAAGTTTGCTCCAAAACCTGCAAGTTCACTATATTACCTGTTTGTCAACTTATTTTAAATGTCAATTGCAGCACTTCATGATTTGGAAATGGCATGTATATTAAGACCCCCGGACCCTGTTCAAAGTATAACATTAAATCGCCTTGGTTTTGATTGGCTTCAAGGATCTTAATACAAAAGTCGAGCAGTGTCCCTTTGGCTCTCTAAATAACACAAGACGGCTGCTGTTTGCAACTGTACGAGGTGAAGTGCCACCTCGTCGCTTATGTCCACCATCTTAACATTTGTTCAAAGTTCAATTTTACCGCGGAGTCTTGAAACAAGGTCGGCGTCTGCGGGCGTGTACGTCCGTGTGTTTATACTTGGACAATGGCGCTTAACGTCTGCCGTCACTCGCCAGCTCACGCCGTCAACCGGCGTAGCGTTTACCGGCGTGTGCTAGCGTTTAACGCCGTGTGACGGCGTAAAAAGTATAAACCCACCTTAAGGGTCGTTTTTCCAAATCGTGTAAATCCGTTGAGATTTTCATAGGAGGGTGGGTAGGGGTTATGACCCAACTTCTCCGATTGTTGATAGATGATTACTCCAAAGTTCAAAAAAAAGTTCGATTCTACAACCTAGTTTTAGCAATGATTCAATCCGAGAAAGTTCCCCGATCTAGCAGATGCACATTTCAGTAAGTGCGCGTTTTGTTTTTGTTTTTTTGTTTTGTTTTTTTGTTGTTGTTGTTTTGTTGGGGTTTTTTTTTTTTGGGGGGGGTGGGGGGGTTACGGAGATCGCCGATCCTTTCGTTCGATTCCGACAAAACTGACTCAATGCGATCACCAGTCAACGGAAACACAAAATCGCAGTCCGTGAAACGAGATCCGGAAAGTTGAATCAAGTCGCGTCTAAAACAACACGCTTTGTTTGAATGACATTTGTTGTTTTGTTGAATTGTTTTTTAATGTACATTTAATTATATTGAAATTGAAGACAACGAGTTTTTATTTTATTTCGAGGTTATTAGGCATATGGGGATAACATGTGACGAGGGAGGGTACAGTGGATATAATATACGCCATTGAAGGAGAACATAACATGGGGGGGGGGGGGGGGGTAATAAAGTCTTCCGACGCGGAGGCTTGCATTACCTATTTACCACATCGTGACATGCGAGATAATGTACGAGCGAGTGGACGAATCGTCAATGGACGAATCGTCCGGGGCATGATAATGAATACAAACAGTTAATAAAAAATGGATGTTAATGTTGAATTCTAACTCTATTTTACTTTTTTGGTTATAGTATACCACAAAATAATGTTAAGAAACGATTACAATGTCAAAGAAATAACTATTAATATGTATGAAAAAAATGCAGTCATCGAGTGGACCAATCGTCAATGGACGAATCGTCCGGGGCATGATAATGAATACAAACAGTTAATAAAAAATTGATGTTAATGTTGAATTCTAACTCTATTTTACTTTTTTGGTTATAGTATACCACAAAATAATGTTAAGAAACGATTACAATGTCAAAGAAATAACTATTAATATGTATGAAAAAAATGCAGTCATCGAGTGGACCAATCGTCCGTGGACGAATAGTCCAGTGGACGAACCGTATGGAAAGCACGTTTTTAATGTTATTTATTTTTTAATATTGACGTTTTGCATTGATTACCAACGACTTTCCATTTGTTTCCTACAAGTCAGTAGTATTACAATTTTTTTTTCCGTTAAACTAAGCGATACGAATGGACGCATTTTAAAAGAAACAAGTAGAAATGATGCCGATAACAATTCCAAGATTTCATAATAATGTTCTTTTTTTTTCTTCTTTTTTTTCAACTTCAATAACTTTTTTATCTTGTCTCTTTTCTATTGCTTTCGGCTTGGCAAGCCTTCTGATTGTTCTAGCATTTAGGGTTAGGGTCACTTGTACTTATAGCTATAGAGATCTATAGATGTTGGAAAGATCGGAACCTCGTCCATTAGTCAGCTCGCCCCAACCCAAGCATTATACTCATAATACTGTGATGGTGCAATTTTATGGGTATCTGGTCGTTTCGGCCGGTTGCTAGTCACTTCGTACCTTGGTCCTTTCGTACCATAGTCATTTCGTAGCTTGGTTCTTTTGTACCATAGTCATTTCGTACCTAATTTGGTCCTTTCGTACCATTGCAAAATTGAAAGTCATATCGTACCCAATCTAATTAGGTATATAAGATGCAAACACCACCTGCAACTGACTTTATAAATCATTAAATATTTAATTTTGTCCCTAAAAAAAGATCAAGTCATTTCGTACCATACACTGAAACAAATTTGTTGTTAATTTAAGGGCGTTTCTGATCAGCAAAAAAAAAAAATATATTGTCATTGTGTATAAGTAATAAACATGAGCAATTGGCTGATTTGGTAATCGATAGGGTAGTCAATGTTTTCAGTGGTTGTTATTGTTTATTTCTTAAACAAATAAGATAATAAGTAATAATAAGTAATATTCGACCATTTCAGCTGGTAACTGAAAAAAATTGTTCATATTTATTTATTATTATTAGCATATTTATTAATTATGAATGTAAAAAAAGCACACTTTGGTCAATTGGAGCCAATTTCAGAAAACATCGAAGTTGGCCGTTAGTAGTACATACCAAATACGGCTCTTGTCAGGTAAAATGAATTAATAGTTGACAGGTGTTATGGTAAATCAATAACGATATGCTGCACAATAATGTGTTCTGATTTTCAAACTGTCAAAGTAAATTTAAAAAACAAAACAAAAAAACACTGCTTTTATGCTATGGTCGATTCGTTTTTTATATACTGGTATGAAATGACTATGGTATGGAAAGACTGCTCACAATGGTACGAAATAACTAAGGTACGAAATGACTTTTTGCAATGGTACGAAATGACTAGTGTACAGCATGGTATGAAATGACCAGGCAGCATGGTATTTACATATGCTCTACGTCACAAAAAGGTCACGTGATGCGCTTCAAATGCATGACAAGTCGAAGGGAATCCGCCGTCTAAAAATAGACTTTATTTGACGGTTTAAGGGAAAAATAAATTGATACGTACGAAAAAATATTTGGCAAAAATGCATATTGAGCTACTACGAACATTTGGGGGACCAAAAACACATTGGATATACAGATATAGATATTCTGGACAAGGAAATGTAAGTAAATTGTCATTCTAACAATTAAAAAAGGTTTTATTAGCCGGAAACTTTATAGCATTGCAACAAAGTCAGGAATGTCCCTTTAAGAAGTGAAAACGTTCATTGTCTACTTTAGTATATTTTATTTTTTAAATATATACATGATTAATGTGTTACTAGTATACAAACTAAATTTCTCAAATAGGAAGGTACGACTGTCGATAATACGTTGTCAAGATCAAACCGGTTTTAACTAAAGACTCTAGTACCGTATCCTCAACCGAACGTTCTTCGTACAGCGCAATATTTCTCTTTTAATTTTTTGAGACGAACCCTACAATTTGAAATCGGCAAACGCACGTGTTAACTGAAATTGACAACAGGCTGTCGTTTGTGCTTTGCCGAGCTATGGCGGCACAGGCGACGAATCAAGCGTTTACGTTTGACGATATCCGTTCATAGCGAACACACACGACTTTTTTAAAAGTGCATTTGAGCTTGTATTTCACATTTGTACATGATGATATAATATGGTAACCAGAGAATGTAACTTTAAAAATTAAAATACCAGAAAATTCCGGAAAAATATTTCCATTAGGTTGGTCGCCCTGGATCGGGAGGGAGGGGAGGCCGGCCCTACACAAAACCTAAGGCCGAACCGCCTACGCATATAGCCCCAAAGAATGCCCTAACTCCCGGCATCCCATCACTCCCACCCCCCCAGTGTCCAACCGCAGTTCAGTCCAATCCTGGCAGCCTACTAGTTGTGAGGAGTCGCCTGTTTTTCCATGGATAGGCCGGGTTCACCTCTCTCCTTCTGGCAGGCTTGGTACCCAAAACGAAATACTAAATTAACCATCGTTGGATTTTTTGCGCCACTCCCCTAGTGGCAACAGCGATTAAACTCTTATAACCCTTTGGCGTCACTCTTCAAGTGACGCCGGTTTAGGAAGTTATAATAACTTCCTAAACAACTAGTAGCTGGGGCGGATCTAGAGGGGGGGGGGGGGTACAAGGTGTCCGGACCCCCCCCCCCCTCAAATTTGAGAAGTGCCCCTTTTATTTAGGATTTTTAGGTTTTTTACAAATTTATTTATTCTGTCAATGTATAGAACACTGTAGAATACGTCTGCCAGCATCCCTGTTGTAGCACTATTATATTATGGTCCATGTGAACCGTGTGTAATTTTTCAATAGTGCCTTTTCATAATGTTATGGTGCCCTTTTTGTCTTGGACCCCCCCCCCCCCCCCATCAGAAAAGCTGGATCCGCCCCAGAGTAGGCTGCCAGGATTGGACTGAACTGCGGTTGAACACGGTGAGGGTGGGGGTGATGGGATGCCGGGAGTTAGGGCATTCTTTGAGGCTATATGCGTAGGCGGTTCGGCCTTAGGTTTTGTGTAGGGCCGGCCTCCCCTCCCTCCCGACCCTCACCTGGTCACACCAATATTTAAAATATGATTGGCAGCCCCTTTCCTCTTAACCTCCCATGGGCTTAATGAATATTGTTTAAGAATTATTATTAATTTTAGACCAGCCCATCTAAATTTGCGCCGAAATTATATTATATTTATAATTATATAGGTTAGGAATGTTGATATTTTTCTTTAAGGGCGCAGCCACAACTTATTAAGACCAATTTCCCCCTTTTTATACTTTTGGCGTAAATATTCAAAATTTCAAAATTAACCCTATTTGTTAGGTTATCCCCGTCCCGAGTCAGACCCCCGACTCGGGATAGGCGTGTTCGAAACCCTAGTGGTATATGGACACGTTAAACCAGTTACTAAGCTAAGATTAGTTAATATATGTTAAAATAGAAACAATTTCTATCGGTATTGTGTCACGCGCTCAACAACATCAGTCTGTCGCATCGTACGCGTGCGGTTGGATGCAGCTATTGAAATCAATGATTCTAAAAAAAATCACTCGCATCATTCGCGTCGCACGCGTCCGGTTAGGATACAGCTTCACTCATTCATAACTCAGACAAGAAAGATCATTAATGAATAATAAATTTGTCTTCGTGACGTGACATATAAAACTAATAATCGAGACAAGACCTCAAAGACACTGTAGTTTCTATGAATATTTATTTTCTGATGAACTCTGATTGGCATTGTTAGTCCGTTCTGTGGAGAGTTGAATATGTTATTGGTTGATGATGTTAGACTTCTACTATTAATTATTTTGTATTCCTGTCTTTAGAATTGGGACGTCGCAATCACTCTTTGAATTTTAAGATCAACAAGATATAATATTGGACATTTCATTTGTGGTTTGTAAATTTTTCTATGTTGCTACAGTGAAACGCCAATCATTAGAATGGTTGTATTCCCCATTAAACATAATTATGATTATGGACCAGGGCCCCGTGCCACGAAGCGATCTTAGCGCTAAGATAACCTTAACAGGGCCGTACCTTGATCAAAATCCTAGGGGGTGCACTACTTTTTATAAACAACTGAAACACTATACAAATTAAACCCTGAGATGTGTATGCTATTTTTTGGAGTAAAAAAAAAGAAAAGAAACTGGCCCCCTGAGAATCTCAGGATACGGCCCTGCTTAAGTGCATAACTACCTTATGTACTTAAGGTGATTTTAGGGTTACGATCGCTTCGTAGAAAAGGTCGGGCGTGCGTGTGTGCGTGACCTAGTTCGTCATATTTTGTTACAACAGAGCAGTAAAGGCGTTTTCTTTTTGACCTAGGGGTGAGACGTAGCCCAGTGGTAAAGCGCTCGCTTGATGCGCGGTCAGTTTGGGATCGATCCCCGCCAATGGGCCCATTGGGCTATTTCTAGCTCCAGCCAGTGCACCACGACTGGTACACCAAGGGCCGTGGTATGTGTTATCCTGTCTATGGGATGGTGCATATAAAAGATCCCTTGCTGCTAATCGAAACGAGTAGCCCATGAAGTGGTGACAGCGGGTTTCCTCCATCAATATCCGTGTGGTCCTTATGGTCCGACGCCATATAACCGTAAATAAAATGTGTCGAGTGCGTCCTTAAATAAAGTATTCCCTTCTTCTTCTTCATTCTGACCTAATGCATACTCATACATACTAGAAGGCCTACTAGTAATTATTACTGTATTTTTTATGAATAATTAACAGTGTGATAAATTTGAATATTTTATTTTATTTTAATTTAATTAATTAATTAATTAATTAATTTAAGTATGTTGATTTGTCTCTGACATTTCATAATGCAGTCCTGTAGGTGCGAAAACCGATTTGCGTTGCCCATACAGCCGCCATAGTTAAAATGTTCGCAATGACCGCTCCCTGGGTTGTAGTAATATGACGGTATCAGCGCTTCACATGGTCCGATAGTCTTTGGTAGATAACAGTCTGAAAAACAACAACAACATATAAACAAACAAAAACGTAAATAATATTTTATTAATTGTTTATTTTGGACATGTTCTCGTATTGTTAAAACTATAAAATGTATCCACTGATACATAGAAATACAATCTAGGCCTATGTATTATCATTTTTCATGACCAATATTGGCTTAAGCTATGAGAGAGAGAGAGAGAGAGAGAGAGAGAGAGAGAGAGAGAGAGAGAGAGAGAGAGAGAGAGAGAGAGAGAGAGAGAGAGAGAGAAGGGGAGGGAGGGAGAGAGAGGGAGGGAGAGAGGAGGGGAATGGAGCGGGACAGAGAGAGAGAGATAGAGAGAGAGAGAGAGAAAGAGAGAGAGAGAGAGAGAGAGAGAGAGAGAGAGAGAGAGAGAGAGAGAGAGAGAGAGAGAGAGAGAGAGGAGGAGGAGATATTACGTGAACAGTTCAAATGGATCGCCCATGTCTCAGAAACAAGTTATCATGTATCTTCATTATACCTGAAACATCATTTTCGGCATTGACAAGTGCCAACAACAATCCAAGCAAAAGGCTGTGCCACATGTTAGTTCTGAAATACACAAAGCACTGATTTCATTTAATTTCATTTCAACTTATTTTCGTGCTGATATCCAATTAAGGTTCAAGCACGCTGTCCTGGGCACACATCTCAGCTATCTGGGCCGTTTGTCCAAGACGGTGAGTTGGTTATTAGTGGTTAGTGAGAGAAGAGGGTGTAGTGCTCTTACACCTAACCATTGAGTCGTTAAAACTCGCTCTGGGAGGGAGCTGGTACCGGGCTGCGAACCCTGTACCTACCAGCCTTATGTCCGATGGCTTAACCACGACACCACAGAGGCCGGCAAAGCACTGATTAATGTCTGACAAAAAGATAAAAGTAGTTAGCTCCCTTGTCTTGCAAAAACACTCAGACTTTGACAAAAGCACTCAGAATTTGACCAGTTAAATTAACAGAGGAAGGAAGGAAGGAAATGGTATATTTAATGACGCACTCAACACATTTTGGGGCGGGACGTAGCCCAGTGATAAAGCGCTCGCTCGATGCGCGGTTGGTCTGGGATCGATCCCCGTCGGTGGGCCTATTGCGCTATTTCTTGTTCCAGCCAGTGCACCACGACTGGTATACCAAAAGCCGTGGTATGTACTACCTTATCTGTGGGACGGTGCATATAAAAGATCCCTTGCTGCTAATCGAAAAGAGTAGCCCATGAAGTGGCGACAGCGGGTTTCCTCTCTTAATATCTGTGTGGTCCTTAACCGTATTTCTGACGCCATATAACCGTAAATAAAATGTGTTGAGTGCGTCGTTAAATAAAACAGTATGTTTCTTTTTTTTCAACACATATCTCTATTTCTACACAATAAAATCACGGGAAAGCCGCGTGGGTCACCGTCTGACATATACTCTTCAAAAAAAGAAACGCAAAAGGGTACAAATGGGTTATAACTCCGATTTTATGTTTCCTACCGGTTCATGCTTTGTGAATATAAGGTCATTGCATGTCCCAAACACATTCCCACGGTTACATTCGATAAAACGCAGCTACTGTACAATAAAGTTCCAAAATGTGAATATTCGCAAAAACGCAGCCACGTGCAAACCATGTCACCACTGCACGTGCGTTGTCTGCACGTGCAACATGAACATCGACAGTATAAAAGTGCAGGGTGTTCGCTTGCCTGGCCTCTGTATCTGGCCGACAGTTGACAATCCAGGACATGCCACGTCTCAGTGAACCGCAGAGAAACAATGCCATCGGCCGACTAGACGCAGGCGAATCCAGAACGGCCGTTGCCAGGGCATTCCATGTGTCCCCAAGCACCATCTCCAGACTGTGGGACCGTTACCAGCAACATGGATCAACACGTGACCTCCCTAGATCCGGTCGACCACGGGTCACTACCCCCGGGCAGGACCGCTACATCCGGGTACGCCACCTTCGGGAATGATTGACTACTGCCACCTCCACAGCCGCAGCAATACCAGGTTTGCGCAGGATATCCGACCAGACCGTACGGAACCGCCTACGTGAGGTAGGAATTCGTGCCAGACGTCCAGTTCGAGGTGTCATCTTAACACCACAACACCGTCGACTCCGACTGCAGTGGTGCCAGATTCATCGACAATGGCCTCAACTGCGATGGAGACAGGTGTGGTTCAGTGACGAGTCCCGATTTCTGCTCCGACGTCATGATGGAAGATGTCGCGTGTATAGGCGTCGTGGTGAACGTTATGCGGCAAACTGCGTGCAGGAAGTGGACAGATTCGGCGGGGGTAGTGTCATGGTATGGGCAGCCATCTCACACACTGGCAGAACTGACCTGGTCCACGTGCAGGGCAACCTGAATGCACAGGGCTACATTGACCAGATCCTCCGGCCACACATCGTTCCAGTTATGGCCATCGCCAACGCAGTGTTCCAACATGACAACGCCAGGCCTCACACAGCACGTCTCACAACGGCTTTCCTACAGAACAACATTAATGTCCTTCCTTGGCCATCGATATCACCGGATTTGAACCCAATTGAGCATCTATGGGACGAGTTGGACCGACGCCTCCGACAGCGACAACCACAGCCCCAGACCCTGCCCGAGCTGGCAGCAGCCTTGCAGGCCGAGTGGGCCACCATCCCCCGGGACGTCATCCGTACTCTGGTTGCTTCAATGGGCAGGCGGTGCCAGGCAGTTGTCAACACACGCGGAGGCCACACCCGGTATTGACTCCAGATGACCTTGACCTTGGTGGTGTGTCCTATCACTTACTCACAATGGACTAGAGTGAATTGTGAACAATCCTGCAACATTTGGTAATTATCGGACTCACCATTCAATAATTAAATCAATTCTCCAAATGTTACGACAATGTGGTTTTGCGTTTCTTCTTTTGAAGAGTATATGTTTGTTAATTATTACTAAACAATGAGCATTCTTCTTGGTATGTTCTTTGCCATATACTACTAACCAGCAAATACCACCATCAGTAAACATAACAGTTAAATACTGAGTAGTTTAACAGCATATTGTTTTTGATAAAACAAAACAAAAACAAAAACAAACAAACAAACTTACAGACAATCCTTTCACAGTCGAAATTAGGACACTTGTGGTAATCAGTGGTACAATGTTATCAGCGAAACTAGTTACAACTAGTTGACAAGTACCTGATAAACTAATATACCGATTTTGTTTTTTTTATTATAAGTCGATAGATAGGTTTTAACATTTTGAAATTTGAGTGAAATTATTCGGGGATTATGACCCCTTCCCCAGCCTGCTTCTTCCGTTGTGCCTACTGCGTGTTACATTTATTATGTATATGTAGTCTATACGCGTTTTGCGTATGTAAGTCTGTCTATGCGTTCAAATTAGATATAATTGTGCAAAATCTCTATTTCAAAGCAGAGTGTTGACAAAAACGTTTGCAGCTTCACAACTGCCATCCCCGATGTAGCAAAGCAAACAATACCGAGGGAAAAGAAAGAAAGGTTTTATTTAACGACGCACTCAACACATATTATTTACGGTTATATGGCGTCGGACATATGGTTAAGGACCACACAGATATTAAGAGATGAAACCCGCTGTCGGCACTTCATGGGCTACTCTTTTCGATTAGTAGCAAGGGATATTTTATATGCACCATCCCACAGGGTAGTACATACCACGGCCTTTGATATACCAGTCGAGGTGCACTGGCTGGAACGAGAAATAGCCCAATGGACTCACCGACGAGGATCGATCCCAGACCGACCGCCCATCGAGCGAGCGCTGTACCACTGGGCGACGTCCCGCCCCATACCGAGGGGAAGAAGACGAAAGACTACAGACTATTCTGGAACTCCACTCTCGACAAACTGCACAAAGAGCTAAGTGTGGCTAGAGATATTATGGAGAAAACTCCAAATAATCGAAACATCGCTAAACATAACCAAGCCAAAACAGCATTTATCGAGAAAAAGATAAAACAAACTCGGACAAGCTGGCAGGAGAAAACCTCATCCTTGAATCTTGAAAAGGACACAACAAACCTTTGGCAACTCACAAACATGCTGAATGAAGACAACACACGGATATCAGGCCTCAGACCACAATTAATTTCACTATGTATTCTCATGTAGCCCCAGTGGCTGTAGCACTTTTATTAATTTCACCAGGCCATTAGCATTTCACGGGAAACATTACCTGCCTGGGCCCATTGAACACTCGAAAGGACGACATCTGTTGTCCAGCTCTTTTCCGCGTTATATCAATGTAAACAAACACACGTGGGCTAAGGGACCGAATCACACCCATTTCTCTGCATTTTACACAAATTTTGCATGACTTCAATGTGCTCTGGGGGACATTATGCAGTATCCAGTGTAAACCAAGTGCACATATTCACTAACTGCATCCTCTTACCTGTCAAACCCAGTGTAACAATCCAGTATACTAAGCAGCTCCCCAGCCATTAATCACATCACAAGAAAACTATATTTTCTCGCATTAACTTCCGTATTTTGGACAACCAAATGGGTGGATAACTCTAGTCTGAGGCCAGAACCAAATCAACTCTCAAAACAGAGAATGGCGCTGTCATAGGGAAAGCAGCGGCAAACATCTTTGCCAAAGTCTACCAATCTGAAAGTGAAATCAAACTCCCATCAGGTAGACTAGGGGAAGTCAGAAAAAAGATCAGAGAATTGAAGAACGCTCCACACTAAGAGATTAGCTCCTGCATCATAAAATGTTTGAGCCTACATGAGCTTGAAGATGCACCGAGAAAGCTCAAACAGAAGAAGGCACCAGGTCCTGACGGAATCACAAATGAAATGCAAAATACCCTCTTGCATATTTTCAATCAAAGCAAGCATACAGGGAAGGTCCCGGCAAAGTGGAAATAAGCCCACATCACACCTATCCTTATGAAAGGAAAAGACAAGCAAGAGGCCAGAAGTTACAGGCCAGCCAGTCTCCTCAGCTGCGTGGGTAAACTGATGGAAAGAGTCATCAACAAGCGACTTCTCTGGCATCTGGAGTCCAACTCTATCCTGACTCCTACACAGACAGGCTACCGACAGCATCATAGTGCATTCGATCAGCTGGCTTACCGTACCCAGGAAATCCAAGAGAAAAAGAAAGTGCTTGCAGTCTTCTTTGACCTGTCAAAGGCCTTTGACACAGTCTGGAAAGAGGGGCTGTTGCTCAAACTTCTAGAAGCAGGTATCAATGAGAAGATGCACAGATGGCTGAGTGATTACCTGTACCAACGCAATGCAAGAGCGGAGGTAGACAACATAGTCGGCAACATTGTCAAAATGACAGGAGTGCCCCAGGGAAGTGTGATATCACCAACCCTGTTCCTTGTCTACATAAATGACATCACAGCAGCCATACCAAAGTACGTCTCCGACACCCTACATGCTGATGACCTTGCTGTGTGGAACTCCGAGGAGTATACTATCAACTACAACCTTCAGAATCCAACTCACCTTTAACAAAGTAAATGATTCGACCAAAAAATGGGGACTCCAGCTCAACCAAACAAAAACAGTTTCAACACTCTTTTCCCTCTCTACTCAAAAAGAGAAAGTAAAGCTAAAACTTGAAGACCAGCCAGTGTAACAGTCAAATACACCAACTTTTCTTGGACTGACACTAGATACACGGCTGACATGGAAGTCTCACATCGATGCCACAGAGGCAAGAGCTGTCAGGAAACTGTCATTAATGAAGAAACTGGCTGGGACTAACGGGTGCCAACTCCAAGATTCTCAAGCAGGTATACACCGGAACTATAAGACCTACCATGGAATATGCCTCTCCATCCTGGACAACTGCTTTAAAGGCAAACAAGAATAAGTTGAATAAAGTGCAGCACATGGGCCTCAGAAATGCATACTGATGTGCTCATGCTATATGCCAGTCAATATGAAGAGCTTTCTCCAAATGTCTGGTCACCATCACACCATCTCCCAGAAATCAAATTGGATGTTCCAGGACTTACAACAAAGGGGGAGAAATCACCATCTCAACAGCTTGCACTCACCCTAAAAATCAATATAATTAAAATTAGCTCCACTGGTTAATTACTATTACCTGTGGATCTAACAGCACCCCGTTGGAGCTCATGTCCAGCTGACCTTTCATTCGACCAATCAAAACCTTACTTGCAAAATTATGCCAGTGATTTGAAAAGAATTTGAAAACATTCGGGATTATGCCGAGGGTATACGAAATGATTCGGGTAAATTACGAAGTATGCCGGAAACTAATTTCAATATAATATTTTATATAAAATTCGTTTCAAGACGAAAAAAAAAACCCGTGATGGTATAGCCATAAAAGCTGTTTATACTAGTATACAATCCAGAGTTTATTACTGCACTTCTCCCCCTGTTTTTTAATGTTGAAATAGACCAATAAGTTCGCCTATTGCATAAATAGTCTCGCCCGATATTTTTAGAATTTGTATGCTCCCGAATAACGCTATAAACGGTGAAGTGTAATTGGTCGATACCGTATTTAAATTGTTATTTATAGATGAAATGTCACCTGGACATGGGAGTCCATGCAATGCTGTTAGATCTACTAGTAGACCAGTAGAGATAATTTTAATCAGATTGCCTAGAAATGATAGACCGGCGATATTCAAAGACAATCTGGATCCATGCATTCACAGATGGTTCAGCGGAGAATGCTATACGAAAAGGTGGAAGTGGAGCATACATCAGTAATCCAGATGGCTCCTCGGCCTCCCTCTCCATTCCAGTTGATGAGCTAAGCTCGAACTACATAGCAGAATTGCAAGCCCTGATTGCCGCGACAGAGGTTCTGATAAAGGAAACAGAATACAGTGCTTCTAACAGACTCCTTGTCAGCTCTCCAATCACTTTCATCAGGACCCTTAGAACTTCTAATCAGACAACTGCAAGAAAAAACTTAATGCTCTTAATCAAAGCTGCAAGGTGATACTACAGTGGATCCCTGCACATGTAGGAGTTGCAGGCAACGAAAAGGCCGACCAACTGGCCAAAGCAGGCAGCTGCCTCCCACAACCCAACTCTTCCATATCATACAGTGATGCCAAGACAGTCCTAAAGCGAAAATTCAAATGTGATTGCAAGACGAGGAATGGTGGATACAGCCCTGACTCTGACAGCATTAACCAACTAGACAGAAAAGAATAAACTTTATTATTTCGTATTCGCAATGGACATTGTGGCCTAAAGAAGCACCTAAAAAGGGTAGGACTTGCAGAGGTTGCCCAATGTGAATGTGGTGCTGAAGAGCAAACACCGGAACACGTTCTACAAACCTGTCCGCACCCAGAAGAAATTCGACAGAAAGTTTGGACGCAAGACACGTCCCTCAACAGCAAACTCTGGTGACTGTCGACGACCTCCGGAAGACGGCAAACTTCATCGCCACATCCGGATTACTGATATGACGGCCGTAAGAAGATTGAACGCAGAAGAAGAGGAAGAAGAAGAAGAATATATAATTGTTATTTGTGTCATAGATCTGACCTTTAGTACCTGAGTTCACGATATTTTTTTTATTAATATTAAATATATTTGAGAACCAATCGTTTTTTGGAGGGGGTGGGGGGTGGGTCTTGACTTCTAGTTGTGTTGTACATATAAACAACGTTCATATGGACGGCGCTCATAATTCTAACGTCAAAAAATGAAGGATTAAGTAATATCTAAGTAAACAGCCTTTAAAAAAAAATCAAACCACGGAATTTTAACCCTAAAATTGGTAGCAATACCGTGCGAGTCTTCCCCCGCTCTACATAAATAAAGATAAAATATGGCTTGTACCGCCCCGCCCCGACTGAAAATTGTGCCGTCCTCCCACTCAGATATCGTTCCAACGGGCCTGATTAATATTCGGGATTCTTTTGGTGCTTTGTTCGGTGTCGGCCCGGGAAGAAGAACATCTTATTTGAGGTAGTACCGGTAAGCCCAATAATAAATGTCCCGGGAAGCAGAAGGGTCTAATTGATTTGCATGTTCTTCGTTGCTGTATGAGCCGCGCTTTTTTAACAACGAAATGAGGAAGCGTATTTGCATAGGATTACAAAAATGGGTGCCCGTACGCCTATGGAATTTGTTTTTGTTTGTTTGTTTTGTTAGTATTTGGGGAGGGTAGGTTAGGGTATCACTTGTGGTTGTGCGTGTTTTATGTTATTGTGTTGTTATTTCATTTAATTTACCGGCCTCGGTGGCGTCGTGGCAGGCCATCGGTCTACAGGCTGGTAGGTACTGGGTTCGGATCCCAGTCGAGGCATGGGATTTTTAATCCAGATACCGACTCCAAACCCTGAGTGAGTGTTCCGCAAGGCTCAATGGGTAGGTGTAAACCACTTGCACCGACCAGTGATCCATAACTGGTTCAACAAAGGCCATGGTTTGTGCTATCCTGCCTGTGGGAAGCGCAAATAAAAGATCCCTTGCTGCCTGTCGTAAAAAGAGTAGCCTATGTGGCGACAGCGGGTTTCCTCTAAAAACAGTGTCAGAATGACCATATGTTTGACGTCCAATAGCCGATGATAAGATAAAAAAATCAATGTGCTCTAGCGGCGTCGTTAAATAAAACAAACTTTTTTTTCATTTAATTTGCTCGTATTAGGCTCTACTATTTCTAACTGCAACTAAGCCCCTTTTGAATGCGAAATATGGGTGTTTAACAGTTCAGTTACCAAATAATGTTCTATATCTGTCATGGGACAAATGTTTGAACAACCGCTGCACATAGAAGCAACCTTACTCAATGTTACGAGGAGAATAAAAGTGAAGAGACTGAATACATGACATGTATATCATGAAAAATCGACTGTGTTAGGTCATTGATCATTGGGTGGTGTATTTTCAAAATAAAGTACTTTTTATTGGACAGCAATCCTTTTGTCGTTATTGAAATCGTGTGAATATATTATGGTTACTAAGTTCATTTGGTGATAACTGACCATTTGCAGGTATAGTCAAAGCATACTAATAATTAGTGAAACCTCTTAAAACCGGACCCTCAGTAAACCGGAATTCCCTCAAAACCGGACATTTGTCATGGTCACTTTTTAAATATCTGTACAGAAGAGAACCTCTCTAAACCGGATACCTCTTAAACTGGACTTTTTACTTGGCCCGAGGGTGTCCGGTTTAGAGGAGTTACACTGTACCATGTTATGGTGAGAAATGTCGGCGTCGCACTGTTACCCAGTTTGTAACAAATTGTCTTGGTCGAAAATATGCAATGAAGTATATATCAGTTATATAAAGATAGAAAATGGAAACGATAAAAATAAAAACATCAGTCACTTGTGATTTGCGCGCATATGTCCATTTCTCAAAGCAAAGACGGCATTGTGAACTTTGGCCCATGTCATGAAATTTTATATGTAAATGGGTTTTGGATTGAAAAGGTATTGGTTTACCGTCAAGTGCATTTCAGTTTGTATGATTAAAATTAGCTATATTATGACATACAGATTAGTACGAAAAAACAACAACAACAAAACGTCCATCGTGTTGGTTTGAGATTCAGATACATACATTTATTAAAAAAAAGTATGGTTAAGTTTGGTGCCCTCTGATGGTACCAAATGGTCAGATGTGGGGTCTCAGCTCATAAACTAATTATTATTTTAGTTATATTATTTTTTTTTTTTAAATTATTATATTTATGATTAATACCCACGATGTAACCAGGCATATGAATTCGTAGTACTTATATATGCACAGTGATACAGAATCAGCTCGACGTTACCTTTTGACTGCACACACCGACAAACAAGTAATGGGGGCAATTAACCAGTGCCAGGAAGTAGATATTCGTGATTGGTAATTATACCAAGTTGTCCCACTAAGTAGAATTCATTTTAGGACCATTTATACAGGTGTCTCTACTTCCCGGCCCATCGCCCTTTGTTTGTCATATCATTGAACAAAACCTTTTGGTACTGTTATTATTTTTCACATAGCAATATTGTCGCCGAACACCTGCTTAGAAATGTTAATATAAAAGTTCCCGGGATTCCCTTGCACTATAAATGCTGTTTTGATTAGCATATGCGTATATGTCTGATAAGAATATTTTATTTTCTCATTACCATATTTCAATCTGTAATTTTATTAAACAGATGCTGTCTTTAGCAGTAAATTCAGACAGATAAACAAGTACCACTGTGTTTGATTTAATAGTTCCAATCTCACCTTCCCATATTTCTAACACCTGTTACCGTTGTCGTATTCTCCAAAATGGACTTTGTGTATTTGGCGATTTTCGATTGTTTTAAAGGGACAGACCCTAGTTTCAACCAGTGAAAATTAACACTAAGTTTAGTTAATCTACAAACCTGTAACACGTCTGAATAAAGTTACAATTGAGTGAAACATGAGTCTGTAACTTTGAAATGTGAAATACACTCTAAAAATAGACTAAAACTCGACTCCATATCTGTTACTTCTCAGACACACGTTTTTAAAAATATGAGAAATGCATTTTATGATATTAAAAACACCAGGATGACCAAAGACACTTCGAATGTACGGAAATTAATAATCTAAACAATAAAATCTAAGTAAAGTATGACTTAAGTTATCAAAAACGGCTATAATAGTAAAAAATGTGCCTTAGTGTTTAAAAACTAGAATATGTCCCTTTAAGTTGCAATGTTAATATTGCGGATGCCTTTTTTTATCGTCACATTTATTTGTGATAAATAAATTCAAATTAATGGTCCCATCGCATAATATTTACATAATTAACTCGAGAATATAATAATTTTAATGTGTTAAGCTGTATCCTAACCGGGGGTGAATAAGACCCGCACTCAGTACGATCAGATATCCGTCTTATTACTCTAACACAGAGTAATTGTTCTTCTTTTCTCATTTTCTGACGAATGTAAATGAAGGAACAGAAGTCACAAGTTGGTGATGTAGTCTCTATTTTCCTTTCCTTGAAACATGATTAACACGATAACAACATGGTAATACAGATACAAAATAAATCTTATGAAATCGGCAATTCCGCAGAAACGAAAACTCGACTGTTAGCATCTTGAGTGTGTACCACACATTAAATAGTGATGTCACTGTTTTGTGTACACTGACAAAGAAATAAAAATGGTGGCTATATTATAAATAATATTTTCATATACTTACCTTTTGTGACACCCAATAGCCGATGTGTATTTTTGTGCTGGGGTGTCGTTAAACATTCAATCATTTATTAATTCCTGGGGCGGGACGTAGCCTAGTGGTACAGCGCTCGCTCGATGCGCGGTCGGGTGGGATCGATCCCCGTCAGTGGGCCCATTGGTCTATTTCTCGTTCCAGCCAGTGCACCACGACTGGTTTATCAAAGGCCGTGGTATGTACTACCCTGTCTGTGGGATAGTGCATATGAAAGATCCTGTGCTGCTAATCGAAAAGAGAAGCCCATGAAGTGGCGACAGCGGGTTTCCTCTCTCAATATCAGGACGACCAATCTAATGGAAATATTTTCCTGGAATTTTCTGGTATTTTCATTTTTAAGCGCGCGAACGCCCCTTTCAAAGCAATAGTTTAAAGCATGCGAAAACGCCATTTTCAAAAATATAAAAAATAATTTAAACAGCGCCATATTTGACATATTTAAAAAATAACAACAACCAAAGAAATACATAAAAATAAAAAAAAATTGTATTATTTATTGGAATGTTATGTATTCAATAATAAAAGTATAAATCAATCCACATAAGTGGCACAATTTTTCTACTTCATTTTTAAGCATAGCCCTACTTTATAGCTTATCTAGTAAAACATGCTAAATATATTCATCAGTGTAAATAAAGTTACTATACCTAGTACAGCAATTAACAGCATTAACACACACACGCGCACGCGCGCGCACGCACACACACACACACACACACACACACACACAGACCAAACATCAAAAATCATCACCAAAAAAACCCCTAAAAGCCCCACTTTATTAGCAAATAGTGTAGTACAGTTTCACTCCCACATGGTCTAAAGATTAGTAATAAAGTGACAAACTTGGGACGTGTTATTTTTATGTAGGTACATTGCCACATTTGCACTATTTCTTCAGTGGGGTCGAACTAATTTGAGGTTAACTGAATCGGGGACGAAACGTCTGGTACCCATAGACTGGCTATCGTTCTGCATTACGCTTACATTACTATTAGAGTAGCGCTTTTCGCGGTAAAATCTAACAATGGTTTGTAAAAATTACATTTTTTATAGTTTAACTTACTTGAATAAAACATAATCGGTAGGTATATTAATAAATTAATATTAATGTCATGAATGTGTCACAGATTACTGGTTGGCAAATAGTATTTTGGACGGCTGTTGACAAATACAGCCAATAAACAAACGTCTTAGTAATAGCACGAAACAGTCGATAATACCAAGTTCAGGTTGCAATGGAGAATGAAGAATAATAAACTCTGTTTAATAAACTCGGGATTTAAAAATATAGAAAATTAAAAATATATTCAGAAATGGTTGCTTTAAAAAAAAAAATGATAGCGAATTTGGAATTTTTTTCGGATATTTGGCATTAATTCCGGAATTTCGGATATGGGTTAAAAATTCCGGATTTTTCGGAAAATTCCGGAAAATTGGTCGCCCTGCCGACCCTCACCTGGTCACACCAATGTTTAAAATATGATTGGCAGCCCCTTTCCTCTTAACCTCCCATGGGCTTAATGAATATTGTTTAAGAATTATTATTAATTTTAGACCAGCCCATCTAAATTTGCGCCGAAAATATATTATATTAATAATTTATATAGGTTAGGAATGTTGATATTTTTCTTTAAGGGCGCAGCCAAAAAAATTTAACCCCAATTTTCCCCTTTTTATACTTTTGGCGTTAATATTCAAAATTTGGAAAAAATTCCGGATATTTGGCATTAATTCCGGAATTCCGGATATGGGTTAAAAATTCCGGAAAGCTGGTCGCCCTGCAATATCTGTGTGGTCCTTAACCACATGTCTGACGCCATATAACCAGAAATAAAATGTGTTGAATGTGTCGTTAAATAAAACATTTCTTTCTTTCATTCATTCTTTTGGGGGGAGTAAGTTTGTACTTAGCTTATCAAAACTTTAGTAACTTACTAAGACAAGTTTCGTTCTCAGTATTTAATCCAGTTTAATAAATTGTTATAAACTGCAGAAATGTCTCTAACGTTTTCTCTTTTGACCGGCCTCGGTGGCGTCGTGGTTAGGCCATCGGTCTACAGGCTGGTAGGTACCGGGTTCGGATCCCAGTCGAGGCATGAGATTTTTAATCCAACCGACTCCAAACCCTGAGTGAGTGCTCCGCAAGGCTTAATGGGTAGGTGTCAGACATATGGTTGCACCGACCAGTGATCCATAACTGGTTCAACAAAGGCCATGGTTTGTGCTATCCTGCCTGTGGGAAGCGCAAATAAAAGATCCCTTGCTGCTAATCGGAAAGAGTAGCCCATGTAGTGGCGACAGCGGGTTTCCTCTCTATATATCTGTGTGGTCCTTAACCATATGTCTGACGCCATATAACCGTAAATAAAATGTGTTGAGTGCGTCGTTAAATAAAACATTTCTTTCTTTCTTTCTTTTTTCTCTTTTGATCTTTGTGGGTTATAGGGCGGGACGTAACCCAGTGGTAAAGCGCTTGCTTGGTGCGCGGTCGATCTAGGATCGATCCCCGTCAGTGGGCTATTTCTCGTTCTTGCGGGTGCACCAGTACTGGTATATCAAAGGTGCATATAAAATTGGAAAAATGAAGCAGCTTTCTCCTCAAAGACTATATGTCAAAATTACCAAATAGTTAATATTCAATAGCCGATGATTAATAAATCAAAGTGCTCTAGTGGTGTCGTTATATAAAACAAACTTTATTTGTTTTAACAGCAAAATGTTTGATTATGGCTAATTCAAATATTTTGTGGTCAAACTATAAATTGCTTCTCCCTTTTTTCTTTTTTTTTCTTCTTTTTTTGTACATGTCTATTAAAGTAAATACCACGAGTTATTCGAGAGGTTAGAAGAAGCTGAGGATTACATACTACCGTATTTGTGCCAAATCCTTAAATCCTCTGTGACATTTGAAATAAGTCGGGTTTTGTTGTTGTTCTGTCTGTTACAATTTTAAAACTAGGTAGTGAAAATGTACTTGTAGGGAAAAGTGTGTGTGTGTGTGTGTGTGTGTGTGTCGGTGGTGGTGGTGGTGGTGGTGGTGGTGGTGGTGGGGGGGGGATTATCATCAGCCCCAAATAGCATCCTATTATGTCTTAAATGAACATTAAATGAATAAATATTAAAATAAATAAAGAATTAAAGAATTAAAATAAAATAAAATAAAAAACATAATAACATAGCATAACATAGCATAACATTACATAACATAACATAAATAAATAGATAAACAATGTATAAACGGTTATCAACTGCCGTGACTGTAGGCCTAAATGAAATTGCTATTAACAGTTCACAGATGTATTATTTAAATTAGCAATCAAATTTTGCACCTGCTGAGTAAGTGTTGATTTGATCAGAAAATCAATAAATATGTAAATAATGTCTGTATTTTTCCATTGGAAGACTCAACTGAGTCCTGCGTATAAAAGAAAGACGCGCGCATGACTCGTTACTACATTACTTCTAACGAACAAACAAACATGAAACTTTTGCTGGTCTTTTTAGCAATGGCCATTATTGGTCATGCAGTAGGAAAACCACAAGCATTACCATCATTCGATTTACCAGTATCGTCGGCTGAATCAATCGATATCGACCAGAAACGCTCATCCAATTCGTCGCCAGAATCATTCGGTAGCGACAAGAAACGCTCATCCGATTCGTCGCCAGAATCATTCGGTAGCGACAAGAAACGCTCATCCGATTCGTCGCCAGAATCACTCGATATCGACCAGAAACGTTCATCCGATTCGTCGCCAGAATCACTCGATATCGACAAGAAACGCTCATCCGATTCGTCGCCAGAATCATTCGGTAGCGACAAGAAACGCTCATCCGATTCGTCGCCAGAATCACTCGATATCGACCAGAAACGTTCATCCGATTCGTCGCCAGAATCACTCGATATCGACCAGAAACGCTCATCCGATTCGTCGCCAGAATCATTCGGTAGCGACAAGAAACGCTCATCCGATTCGTCGCCAGAATCATTCGATATCGACCAGAAACGTTCATCCGATTCATCGCCAGAATCAATCGATATTGACCAGAAACGCTCATCCGATTCGTCGCCAGAATCATTCGGTAGCGACAAGAAACGCTCATCCGATTCGTCGCCAGAATCATTCGGTAGCGACAAGAAACGCTCATCCGATTCGTCACCAGAATCACTCGATATCGACCAGAAACGTTCATCCGATTCGTCTCCAGAATCACTCGATATTGACCAGAAACGCTCATCCGATTCGTCGCCAGAATCATTCGGTAGCGACAAGAAACGCTCGTCCGATTCGTCACCAGAATCATTCGGTAGCGACAAGAAACGCTCATCCGATTCGTCGCCAGAATCATTCGGTAGCGACAAGAAACGCTCATCCAATTCGTCGCCAGAATCAATCGATTCCTCGATATCATCGCGAGAGTCATTTGATGGCAAGAGAGACGCCTAGATTACAAATCATCTGGATTTGTTGAAAGTTAGTATAAATTTAACAACGTTTTTTAAATGAATAATAATTTAAATGAAAATAAATGATCAAAATTGAATATAGACTATTATGATGCATGCCCGAGATTATAGTCAAGTTTTTGAAACTGTTCATATTAAGATATTAATTTTATTAAATATTAGTATTATAGGCCCTGATCGACTGTTTCGTATCTATAAACGCCAAATTATTTCATATTTTGTAATTACAGAATTTTGTTTAAATGGAAACCGGGATATGAAAGGAAGGGTCGTACAATGTTTTACTCATGCCTGAAATAATGATAAATATTACAGAGATATTGTTGGTAGAACTTTTGTTCGATTGCAAATTGGTACATATCGTATTTTAGGTCTATCAGGTCGAGTCTAGGGTGTTAAACTTTTGATATGATAAAACTCGACCTCCTTATGATATCTAAAATATAATACGCTTTCTGGTCGCGCTCACCTCCAGTCAACTAACGTACAAACTTCATGCTAAATATTGCATAAAAAAAGAAGTAAAAAAAGAATTCTATAAATACAACTACAATGGACGCAGCCATCTTATCGCTTTACATAGAAATGTCTATATACACAGCCGGGGCTATATATACATACATACATACATACATACATACATACATACATGGCTGGCTATCTACATGGCGGTCTTTTTTTCGGGGGCGGGGGCAGTGTCCACCACACCCTATCAAAACATTTATATGCGAATGACGGGTTACATCTAGAAATAATTTGGAGTTACTACAAATAGCCAAACATTGGTTATTCTAAAGACGATAATTTAAGCAAGGCAATGTAAGTAATATATACTTTAATGGTAAAACAAAGAGCATCAATAGGCGGGACGTAACCCAGTGGTAAAGCGCATGCCTGATGCGCGGTCGGTCTAGGATCGATTCCCGTCGGTGGGCCCAACGGGTTATTTATCGTTCTTGCCAGCACACCACGACTGGTATATCAAAGGCCGTGGTATGTTTTATTCTGTCTGTGGGATGGTGTATATAAAAAATCCCTTGCTACTAATAGAAAAATGTAACGGGTTTCCTTTCTAAAGCAATGCGTAAAAAAATTACAAAATGTTTGACATCCAATAGCCGATGATTAATAAATCAACGTGCACTAGTGGTGTCGTTAAACAAAAACAAACTTTAACATATTTTACATTGCCTAATAATTTGTTATTTTAAAACTTAATGCCAACCATATTTTGTTTCTTTATTATTAAAAAAGCGAAAAGTCCAACACAAGTATAGTCCGAGTACTCTGACGGTAAGACAGCTAGACGGACATTTGGACAGTTTAATCAATACTCTCTTACCGTCAGAAACCAATCTATATAAATTCTGCGCAATCGCTGTCTACCAAACGGTAGTCAAAGATTCTCACTCTAATTGACGGTAAGAGAGTGTTGATAACTGTCCAAATGTCCATCTAGCTGTCTTACCGTCAGAGTACTCGGGCTAATTAAAGTAATGCCATTTAAAAAATCCCATGCAATGTCTACGAGTAAATGTAAATAACTATGATTATGTGTTTGCATTTCAGAGATATTTGAACAACTCTGTTCATTACTGAAAAGCTGTCTTCGTCCACGATACAGATGAGGTTTTAAATACACTACCTCCTTTCCAAAAAAAAAAAAAAAAAAAAAAAAACCCCACCCTGAAATGAAAAAACACTGCCTTCTTTCCATGAAATAAAAAATAATAATTGCATTACATTTTGTTGTTATAATTGTACAAATACTTAAAATAACCCGCTACATTTTTCCATTAGTAGCAAGGGATCTCTTATATGCACCATCCCATAGACAGAATAGCACATATCACGGCCTTCGATATACCAAACGTGGTGCACTGGCTGGAACGAGAAATGGGCCCACGACGGGGATCGATCCCAGACCAAAATACTTAAAATGTGCACCATTCATATATATATATTGTATGGGTACAGTAGTATCAATTAGCGTTTTGTATTTATTTTACGTTGACATACCGCACCAGACGGCACGAGTTTGACAACCCCGCATGCACATGGTGATTATTTCTAGAACAACCGGGATGTAACTAATTAACAGATACCGTTTAACTTATGAGTTATTATTTTATAGGTTATATATTCTCAAAAGCAAGTGCAAAAGGGATAAAATCTTGCATATAAATGTATTTCGTTTTAGATGAAGTATCGCACTTAACAGCCGCGGTGGCAGTACTCATGACAGGTGCCACCGGTGAGGCAGGATATGCTCATCTTTCGCGAACACCTGATATGAGTGTATGCCATCAGAGCTGTATTTATTCAAATAAACTCTGAACTGTAACAGAACAGGAAAAGGGTTTGCGGTGGGTGGGAGGAGGGACCGCCAGTGCTGGCAGGGGGCGGACAGGATTTGTTTCCATCAGTAGCAAGGGGTCTTGTATATACACCATCCCAGTCAGGATATCACATACACCATAGCCTTTGATATACCAGTAGTGGTGCACTGGCTGGAACGAGAAACAGCCCAATGGGTCCACTGATGGGGATCGATCCTAGACCGACAATGCATCAGGTGAGCACTTTACCACTGGGCTACATCCAGCCCCTAGAAATTAGAATATTCGAGATATCCAGTTTTCAGACCCGGGTCCCATTTTACAAAGTTTGGTTGGGGTTTTTTTTAACGACACCACTGGAGCACATCGATTAATCAATCATTGGCTATTAGATGTCAAACATTTGGTAATTTTAACTCGTAGTCATCAGAGGTAGCCCGCTACATTTGTTTTCTAATGCAGAAAGTGATCTATTATATGCATTTTCCCCACAGGAAAACACATACCACGGTCTTTGGGTAGTTGTGGTGCACTGGTTGGAATGATAAAAAAAATATAAAAAATCCGCTGAATGGATCCACCGAGGTGGTTCGATCCTGCGACGCAAACACCTCAAGCAAGCACTCACTCGACTGAGCTAAATCCCGCCCCTCATTTTACAAAGTAACCATAGCACTAAACTCACCCAAGGCAGAGCTGTAACTTAACGACGGCAACTGCTATCTTTGAGATATAAATTGCCGTAGGATAAATATTACTGCTGTCGGTACAGCACCTCAATAACAGTAACATTTATGCACCACTGGGCCCCGTTCCACGAAGCGATCTTAGCACTAAGACCGCTTTGTGGAACGGGGCCCAGGCTCCGTATTCATAAACGTACTTAAGTCAATGTATGATACTTATTTATGTACTTTAAGTATGTATTTAGGTATCATACATTGACTTAAGTACGTTTATGAATACGGAGCCAGGAGCCTAATTCACAAAGGTCTCTTAGACTCTTGCTAGACAACAAAACATCCACTTTGCAAGTCTTTTAGCATTGCACTGCGATATCGCAGTTGCGAGACTTTAGTGAATTAGGTCCCAGGGCCCAGATTTTCGACGATATCTTAGCGCTACGATATCGTAAGACCGTCGTAGGCTATGGCATGCGTCGTTATGACGTCACCGCTTACGCCGGTTTTCCGATATAGTAGCAATTAAGATAGCTTCAAAAATCTGTAGAAAATAACCTTTCAGTCATCTTTAACGGCAAAATCATTTTAAAAATATTGCCGTATGCTGGCTCAAGTGTCGTTGGTGGACCGTTTCACCTCAAATTTTATTTTTATTAAAATTGCCTTGGGCAACAAATTCTTGAAGTCCGAGCCCTGAAAGTGCCTAATTACCTTAGACGGGTAGATCACTTTGTAAATTGGGATCCAGTAACATGTTATAGGGAGGAAGTGCCATAGGTTATAGATCAGGTTAAACTGAAAATGTAGATTTAAATATCTGAATCCACAGTGTATAACAACATGAACAAAATATATTGTAAAATTTTATTTCATTTATATGTATATGATATAAGTGAACGAAATATGTCTGAAATATACAAAACCATTTAAAACAAGGTACCTGACTTGACAATTAGGCCTACTTCTAACAGCAGTGTGTTATGATTAGGAACAAGTTTCAATGATCGAAATGTTTGAAAATACTGAAGCATTTCATGATTTAACTAAAACTAATTATGCAGCATTTCTGATGCATATATACTGATGGAAAGAAATCATGGAACATGTGAGTAGTAACATCAAATGTTGACTACAACCAAAATCCTCGTCCACATTATCAGGAAATTAACCATGTTACTGGAAGTCAAACCTACAGTACTGACATGCAGTTCTGCAAAACACCTCTGTATTTTATACAGACCTAACTACTCCAGTAGTGAATTACATTTGGTCTCAAATACTGTGTGTTCCCTTATTTCTTTCCATCAATATACATTATTTTCTGTTAAGGAACAAACAAACAAAAAAAACCTTTATTACTTAAAAATGCAAACGTATGCCAAGTTTCTTTCTTCTTGGCTATTACAGATAATTTACTTGTTGTGACATTATTACATGAAAGAAATCCACTTTTTAATGGATTTTTTTCTGTTAAGTAACAAAGAAACACAAATATTACACAAAAATGCCAATTAGTTTCTTCATACTAATTGCAGATAATTTACTTCTTGTGACATGATTACTGGATGGGAATCCACTTATTTCATGGATTTTTGTTTGCTATGTGCCAAGTGATTAATTTTATTTTACAATTTGGTGTGCTGATAAATAATATATGGGCCATTCTCTCAAAATGTATCGTAAAAAATAAAGGGTGGGACGTAGCCCAGTGGTAAAGCACTCTCTTGATGCAGTCGGTTTGGAATTGATCTACGTCGGTGGGCCTATTGGTCTATTTCTCATTCCACACAGTGCACCACGACTGGTATATCAAAGGCTGTGGTATGTGCAAACCATGATTTCTCAAAATAAAGTCAGTCCACATTTCAACCATCCAAAACAGAAAACATTTTCATGTAACCCTCGGATTTCGATATTAGGAGCACATACAACATGGAAGGGATATATATAAAATAATCTAGTTTGAAATTCAGTATTAAAAACACTGCCATTATGCATTTAATATGCATTTTGCTTTGGCATTTTTTTTATTTAGATAAAAAGATACAAACTAAAATCAAAATCTCTTCCCTTTATGTTTTTGTAATTACTCTCTAGAATGCTAATTTCATATTATTTTCAACATGTAAATTTAGTACAATAAACTTCTACTAAAAGGCTAGATTAAAAGTACTGTAAATCACAAAATATTAGTGAAATTGGAATAAGTGACACATTAGCAACATAAAACTTTACCGAAGTCATCTTATCAGAAACTGAAAAGAAAAAGAAAAAACAGTAAAGGCCGACATTGTACAACTAGCTGAAATAATACTTTTGGTAAATTTTGACATTATACAGCTTACAGATAACTTAAATTTAGTAGCAAAATGCTGCTAACTACCTATTGATTTAATCAACAGCATATAGCCATTGTTGTGTGTTTAGTTAATCACAAAACAATCACTCAAAAGGTTTTCAGAAGTTTGCTTGTTGTGATGAAATATTAGCGTCTTGTATGGCCTTGCTAATCAGCTAAAATGTTATGCTCTCAAACATTTTCTGATTTACTGTATTTTGTGCACGAATTCCTTTTTCAATTATCACATGTATTTCATTTGAAATACTTAGTTTACTGGGGTGTAGCATGATCTGGACCTGGGGGGGTGGGGGTGGTTCGAATATGAACCAAGTGGACCCTTTTTTATTTTGTTTTTGCACCACCAGAAACTCCAAATGTATAAACCTGTATGTTTTAGTTCTGAAAGCAGACCATTTGCTTCAGCAGGCTGGTGTGTGTGTGTGTGTGTGTGTGTGTGTGTGTGTGTGTGTGTGTCCAAAAAAAAACCTAGCCTACGCCCCTGGTTTAGATGTTAGTAAGTCTTTTATTTTACTAATCTGAAGTACAACTAGGATTGCTTGGTCATTAATAAGGTAACAAAACTGATAAGAATCTCAAGAATGAGGTCAAATGAAAGCACCATGATCAGTCAGAGAGAGTTGTTTAGTTATTTGTTTTGGCTTTTCTTTGCTGATGGTGGTTTGAAGTAGGAGGCAATGGACTTCATGCCTTTTATTGGAGTCTGAAATGAAATAAGGGTACAAGATTAATTTAAAAAAACCAATACATTATTTATAAAGCATATCTTGACCTTGGATTCTAAAAATATTTTTAATATAAAGTAGAATCTCATTGGTTCAAATGCGGAATGGTTGAACATACTGCTACACTGAATCCAAGGAAAAAGTCGGAAATTTTTATAAGTAAACCCTTGTATTCTGCACTGAAGGGTCGAATAATACTTGGGTCACATACTAGCATTCTCTCGCATAACTATGTCAGTCCTGTTAAGACAGAATTTAGTGTAATTAACAATATGTTGCTCGTACTGATAATATATTAAATTTGAAGCAGTAACAATACACTCTTCAGTCACCTTTATTACACACATATTACTATTAGTGTTGGGAATAGATTGGAATTTCATCATCGATTATAATCATCTGACACTGACATATCAACTTTCGATTACACAATCAGTTAGAATTATAAGAACATAAGAAGGATTTGAATTAAAAGGATCATGCACCTATTGTCGTGTTCACTGGGATCTAGATCACACAAATGGCTGATTTTACCTTTAATTTAACACAACAAATGGACTATTCTGAGTTTTTAGCTGTAAAAACACTTCCAATTGTTTCCTCAACAAAATAAACACACATCCTAGGTTTTTCCCTCTGTTTTTTTAAACACTATCTTTACATGTTTTAAATATAAAGCATTATATGGATAAATACATTTGGAATGGCCTTTGACCAAATTATTTTAAATTTCGATTGGCCGTTGGAAGAATAAATTTGTAGGTATGAAATTTATTTAAAGTGCTGTGCCAGACAATACACTAAAATTTCAAATTCAACAATTCAATGCTTTCTTAATTCAATGCAATAATATTTTACACCGATATGTAAAACAATAATTACGAAAATGCCCCATAAAAGTATTAAAACATCACTCCCGTAGAACACTGCCGGAAACGACCGAGTAAAATTCTCGGTAAAAACATTTGCCTGTAAATAGCCATGACGTCATGAAGGGAACGCGCTTCACAGAAACCTACCACGAGACGACTTTCAGCGCAAGCGAAAGTGGGACCGACAGCGACTGCCAAGCTCATTGATCATGCGATTCTTCTTTCGATGATGAATAGTGTAGTAATGACGACTGGACTAATATTTGTGCAACACAAAAAATAATGCCTTATCAGTTTGAACCTGGAACATCTTCCGATGAACCACCGGCCTGACAGATGACGATGAAAATGGTCGTGGAGACAGCTTACCACTAATTTACAACTTTTATTCTTGTTTTGTTCTTTAGCTTTTGGTGCGAATTATTTTGCTACACTGTATGTTCTAATACTTGTGATGTAGTAGAGAAGACGATAAATAACTCTTGAATTCTACGAGTCAAGTGGACCCGATATCGGTAATTTTAAGAAATAAACAAAAACGATTTTTTAGTCCGTCCCCATCCCTCTATGAAGATAGGGGTTTTTATGAACAATTTCAGTTTAGTTTGACGTAAAAAAAAAAAAGTACCGTAAGTGTTTTGGAAATAACAAAACAATACTATTTTTTGTGTGTAGTTGTGAAAACAGTCTGCTCAGAAATAATAACTTATTTTAATTTTAAGAAATAAACAAAAACGACTTTTAGCCCGTCCCATCCATGAAGATATTTTTTGTGCGAATAATTTCAGTTTAGTTTGACGTAAAAAAAAAAGTAAAAGTGTTTTGGAAACAACAAAACAATACTATTTTTTTGTGTGCAGTTGTGAAAACAGTCTGCTCAGAAATAAATAACTTATAGCACATTCCATAGTATGAAAAAAGGTTTTCTTTGTGGGAAGGTATAGTAAAATTAATTTAATGTATTTATAGTTTGTTTTACAGGGAACGCCTTTTTTTATACTATGGAATTTACAAGTCATTTATTTCTGAGCCGATTGTTTTCTAAGATGCATACAAAATTAGCTTCTTTTTTTTTCACAAAAAAAACCCTACATTTTTGTAGGATGGGACGGACTAGGCTATAGATACTTACTTGTTTGTACTTTATTGTTTTAATGTTTTCGAACTGTAAAGAAAAATCTCACAAATGAACGAGATGCAAACGACAACAAATCGGATCTCGATGATTGCACGAACCGTGCATGAAAAAACAAACTGACCGGAGTTGAAAGCATAACGCAATTTGGGACATTGACGATATGCACCCCAAAGTCGTTTCGGTGTGGATGGCATCGGCTGTTGTCATTTGTTTTGTGTCGCAGAAAAATTGTTGGTACGGCATCTTTTTTTTAAAAGCCATAACACATGGTATTCCCATATCTCGCTTAAGCCGACAAGCCAGTTCGGACGAATCGAAACTAAAGTGCCTGCAGTCAACGGTCTCCGGCATTTTCTTCCTGTCCAGTATTTTCACGTTGTTTTAATCAAATTTACACACAGATTATTCACAGCAACATTACTAGGAAATGCGTGAAGACTAAATTTATCGGCTTTTGTATTGCTACAGCCGCCAACAACATGCCGTTTAACCATAATAAACACAAAAGAAGCAATGAATAATGGCGCTGGCTATCGAAAGGAGTTCCCTTCATGACGTCACGGATCAAATCTTACGGAAATTCCCGAAACGAATTCAGCTGGTTCTGTTTTTCAGGGGAATATTTTTAAATGGAAAATATACCGTTATATAATTTTTTTACATTTTTTTTTTTAATTTTCTAATCATATTAACTAATATCTTGATTGATATAGCTCAATACATCATACATCTGGAACAGCACTTTAAGACAAAAATTGATATTAAGATACTAGTATTACAAAACATTACGATGTCCAGAATGGCATTGATTTTAGAGATATTCATATTCTAAACCAAAAATGTAAATTTTGTAATTTTAATAATGTAAATATATTTGATTTGTCAAAAGTAAAAATATTTGATTTGTCAAAAACCTTCTAAAATTGCTACAAACTCAGAAGAATCCCTTTAATATCTGTATTATTTATAAATACTTGAGTTCCACATTAAATGAATATAAAAACACGTTTCACATCTAACCAGAAATAAAATGATGTACAAACCAGCACTCTTGACGGTGAGGAGATCTCGCTTTTTGATGTCAGTTCTTCAGCCGAACTCTGTGAACTTTGACCTGGACTCTGTTTGTACAGTCTCATCTGTGTAAGCCAGTCCACGCCAGGATTCTTCTTCGGAGTTCGGAGCTCGGCAATTGCGCGAAAAGGTGTTCCTCTTGCTTCATCCACCACCAGATTGGGAAGCCCCAGTGTCGGAGACCGTGTTGAATGAATGCCAAATTCCTTTGCCTTTTCAACACAGTCATTTTTCATGTTCGATAAACAATCACCAGAAGAGTTACTTCTGACACACGGTTTTACACAAGCTACATTTTGCGTCACTTCCACACAATTGTAGTGCAAATTGAGATTTTTTAAAGCTGTCTGATGATGACCTTCACCTTTGGTAGGTGTCATTTCTGCTAAGCACTGTCGTTTCATTGGACTGTACACAGCCTCTTCAATGTCCAACTTGCGCTTAGATGTTTTCTTCGGTGAACACAAGTTTTCTTTCTGCTCAGAGTTTTTGGGACTATGTCGTGGCAACCTGGTACCTGTTACGGTTGCAATGGTGGGACTACGTTCCTGCATCCTCCATCTTGTATTAAACCAGTCTTTGATGGAAGGTGATTGGACGAAACTGGGAGAAGACCTGTTAGGAGTGCATTTGCGGTCTTCGCCTGTCATCACTAACTTCTGAGGAGTGATCGTAGATGTTCCTGTATGTAATTTTTTAAAAATGTAATAGGAATAGAATATCTGTTTAACAACACCGCAGCACATTTTAAACTATGGCTATCAGATGTCTAAGATATGGTTATTTCAACACTTGGTCCAGAGGAAACCTGTTACCAACACATATGCTATTCCTATTAAATAACTGATTTTTTTTTTACCTGCACTTTTTATTGGACATGACAATACATACCACAACCTTTGATGCACTAGATCTGGGGCACTACTGGACATGGGGGAAAATCTGAGTCCATTTAGGGGAATTGATCCTGCGACCCATTCCACTTCAGATGAGCACAGTAACACTAAGTGCATCCTGTCTCATTTGTGTTGGTAATCACATGAACGTTTGGCATCTAACCTATGGTTATTTCAACATCCGCTTGAGTGACAGAATGAATGAATGTTTAACGACACCCAAGCACAAAAACAGATATCAGCTATTAGGTGTCAAACAAAGGTAAGTGCACTAATATGATTATTTCCATCAAAAATAAAACTTGTATAATTATGTAAAACACAGTGTAAAGAGCTGTAATAAACCTACAATAGAATACAATACAAATATAAAGGTAGGTATATTTTAAAACTTTGTATGGAAATCAAAATATTTCAAAAGCTTCAAAATTAATTCTGGATGGAATTTAAAAGATTCCAAAACATTTCTGTTGCCAAATTTATCATTTCTCAAAGGTTTTAGATGATTACACTCCACCAAAATGTGGCACACAGTCAATTAGACAGAAACCCACTGCTTCCACACTGGCTATTCCTACCAATAGTAGCGAGGGATCTTTTATTTGCACCTTCTAACTTAAGACACTTTTGTTACACCAATGGTATTCAGAGGTTGCATCACAGACAGGAATAACAAGCATTTTGAGAGTACTGCTAAAGCAATACATGTCCCCTATGGAATCCAACAATGTTTTGTATCTCCTAAATATCTCAACATCTTTAGGCATTGCAAAACAAGTCTGGAAAAAAAATTCATATATCCTAAGTTCAAGGGCCATTACTCCGTCAAAAATGAATAAATTGCCAACAGTATATGATAAAGCTATACACAAAATTTCAGGTCAATATTTCAAGGCTTTCTGAAGAAAAGTCTGGAAAACATATTTTCACATCTCCTAAGTTCAAGGGCCATAACTCTGTCAAAAATTACTAAATCGCCATGAAAGTCAAACTTATCTGTAACAGTACATGATAAACCTGTACACAAAATTTCAGTTCAATATATCAAGTCATTCAGTTGGACCAGTAGGGGAATAATGGAAGCCACCTTATAATCCATCTGTTAGTCAAACGTACCAATTTCTCGTCTTGTCCGTTCAGCTTTTCCTATTCGTTCTCCATTTTCTGCCTTCAGCTCATTCCGATTCATTCTCCAAATTCTCATTGTGCTGTCATCAGAACAAGTGACAACCTGACAGGAGACCAAATCAATGGAATGTTACAATTATAGATGTCTGCATAAATGCACAGATGTGCAAACATATACATATTTTTCAAATTGCAAAGTTCATACAGTTGTATTGTACTTACTTATTTTTGGGTTTTGAGTGTGTTGAAAATACATTTGTTGAGGATTACATAATTAATGCTGACATTATTGATATATAACATAAAAACTATATACAATAGTATAATGTAGAAGTTTTATACATCAATAAAATTAACCCATATTATACCAGTGTTCGAGATTAAAAATTTTGGGCAGTATCCCATACTAACATTTCAGAATCTGCTATCCAACCTGAGAATTTACTATCCTACTTAAATGAAATTCATAAATAACATTGTAACAAACTTGGACACTGTTACTTAATTTCACCAGTAAATGATGACTTTCATTGTTTCAGCGGGAAAAAAACCTGCAGGATTAAAAAAAAACCCACCATTGTATGGTATCCCAGTGGGATACTGGGTTATTGAAGTCTGGTATCCAAAATTAAATTTTGGTATCCCTGGGATATCGGGATACCGTTAATCTCAAACACTGTATACTAAGATTCTAAAAGGTTTTCATTTATGCTAATCCATATCAGATTCTGATACATTGCCACCTAGCAAATTGTTTGATTGCATGAAGATGTTGATAATAAAATATGTATTTTGTTATTAACCTTCTGACTACTGCAGGCGAGATATCTCATCCAAAGTCACGCAAGTCAACACTCTGTACACTGTATACAGTGCATTCCCAAATTCATATTTCCTGCCATTTTGCACATGGCACTCACCCGATATATATACACAGAACTTCACATACGTTATTTTTGCTTCCTATTTATTGCACAAGTTTATTTTGTGCAAGAATATATACCATGAGACCACATAGCGGTTGAGTGGTATGTCTTTTCGCAAAATAAATGAGTGCAATGAATAGGAAGCGAAAACAACATATGTAAAGTTTTGTATTTATTACATACCTTCTTTTATGTTTGACACAAACAGTATTTAACATCATAACAACACTTAACGTTCAGAATCATGCTCTGCGGCAGCCTTGAGTAATGTTTCAAATATGATGTGACATAATTTGTAAATCATATATGATGTCAGTAAATAAAAGGCGCTAACTGCAGTAAAAATGAAAAGAGAATTCCCTATTTAAAAGTTCAGGTCAACATATGTGCGATACAAAATAAATTTATAACACGGTTTCAAAATATCTTTATCACTACAGTAAGATGGAATAGGTATGTAATAAATAGAGGTTATTACCAATGTTTTTCGGTATCGTCAATATCATATATTAGGAATAAAAATTGTATTATGCGAGCCTCTTTATCATATAACCTCAAGCTTAATACAACATGTTTTTGTAAACTGTACACGCAACTTTAATTCCAGTCCGCCATTACTAGATATTCAAATGATGTAAGATGCACGGTGTATTTGTGAATAGAAATGACGTCAAACTCGAATGACGTCATTTTGGATGTCCTTACATCAAAATAAAGTTATGCCTAACGTTTTTTGTTTTCTGAACGCTGGACAGCTTTCAGTGTCAAATTGTCATTGAAATATTTTTATTTGATGACTATGAATGCATATGTCAATCATGTAGTGTCACCCAAGTACGTTTGCTTAAATGTCAATAAACCTAGTGTCGAGACTTCAACTAATTTACATCTAATTTGCAAAGTTATCAAATTCTTAAAGTATGTAATCTGAAAAATATCACATACTTTGATTGCACTGAAAATGTAAGATATTATATGATAAAATTATTTATCCTATAACTTACCCATGATATCCATGTCATAAACCCATGTGATAATTTTAGTGTATTAACCCAGTTAATAATGGTATGCAATTTTGCAAGGTCTCTAGGTAATTTGTTGCTGTGGATGGGTCATTTGCTTACAAGCCAATAAGACCTGTGTATCTGAGCGTAACATTGATTTAGTTAAAATGTGCGATGTCAAACTAATTTGTGCTAATCATGATGATATCATATTACCGATGGCGGCGACTTTAGTACTGTGATTTACTAAACATTCAATTAAAATGTTATTTTAGAAGTGTTATAGGATAACAGAATTCACTATTCGTGTTTTAATATGTAAAATATCAACCTCGTCTAGTTAATCAGTATTTGTCTTGGCAGAGCCTCAACAAACACCGATTAACATAGGCTCAGTTGATACTTTCCATATTAAAAAATACTCGTGACGAATCCTCTGTATACCAACTGTAAATACATTACTTGACAGAAATGCAGCTTTAGTTTTTCTTTTCTCAATGGAAAATTTTGAGATGAAAGTATTTTCGCTTAGCAACAATGGTGGCACATCGCGGTCATTTTCAGGATCGATAGCCGATTGTGATAGCTAATTTGATAATAAATTTTATCGTTTTACAAACAACTAAAATCACCAAATATTGTGATATGAATCGTAGTTCATTTTCCAAGACATAACAGACATAAATACTGGACATAACTTTTTCTTTTTTTTTGCCTAATTTTAATAAATAATAACTGATCTAATATATAATAAAAATGAGAAAAACCCACAAAAATAATACTTACCGATTTATATATAAACTATATTTTATGTATTTATAAAAAATTAAGTGAAACTATGTGAGTAAAAGTTATAAATTTGTACCCCCTCAATGTAGTTTTTGTCAAAAATTAATCCAGTAGTCTAAAGGTTAAAAGGCTTACCTTAGTAAAATCATCTGGATTCCATGAGACACATGTTACTTCAGCACTATGACACTTGAGTACAACCGGGGAACAACTTGGCTTGTCAATCTTGGTAAATGAAAAGAATTATAAAAAATTGTAAAGCTGAAATTCTTAATCTAAGGAACTTATAGCCCTGCATTATGAAATATTATTTCTATTGGCAAACACAAAAAGAGACAGAATTATGTTTAACTGAATGATTGAGATCAAAGTAGAAATAAGTACAGTGAAATCTCTCAAGACCGGACCCTCTGTAAACTGGAATTCCCTCATAACCGGACGTTTCACAGTCCCTTTTTAAAAACCTGGACAGAACTTAACCTGTGTAAAGCGGATCCCTCTTAAAACTGGACATTTGTCTTGGTCCCAAGCATGTCCGGTTTCGAGGTGTTTCACTGTATTTGAATTTATATTAGTGCTTTCTCTTATTTTAAGCAGTGTTCTCATTATGTCATTAGTCGCATGCAATTTGCCGGCCATACAAAATTTAACATATAAGACTAAAGTTGTTCCAATTTAGGTGTTCTCACAGTACGATATAATTGCATGCATTAAACACCTTCCAAGCTTGACACTGCATTATGGAATCCCCTACCAGACTTTCATTTCTAAGGGGTGGGATGTATCCCCATAATAAAGAGCATGCCTGATCTTAGGGCTAGCTCTGGATAAGCAAAACATCTAAAAAAATATGCAAAAAACAGAATTATTTTCAGCAAAACACCAATTATTACATGAAATTTTTTCACCAAATTAACATAAAATTCACCAATTGTTCCTAAAATTCGCAGTTGGAAAATTTGGCGAGTGTCGGAGCTAGACCTGCTAATCTGCAGTTGGTCTGGAATCGATCCCTATCAGCGGGCCCATTGGGCTATTTCTTGTTCAACCAGTGCACCCCAACTGGTATATCAAAGGCTGTGGTATGTACTATCCTGTCTGTGGGATGGTTCATATAAAAGATTCCTTGCTACTAACTGTAAAAAATAGTGTTCCTCTTTAAGACTATATGTCAGAATAATCAAATGTTTGACATCCAATAGCCAATGATTAATAAAGCAATGTGCTTTAGTGATGCCATTCAACAAAACAAACTTAAACTTCTTTTTTTTTCATTTTTGAAAAACCCATAACAACAAATTGCACTCCTCAATGGAAAACTGACTCCTTGGAATAATTGGTGGCTGAGAGGAAGTGCAGTTTGTTCAATCAATGACTTTTGCTGAACCCCCCCCCCCCCCCCCCCCCCCGGGTAAAAATTGCTGGAATAAAATGGTCAGCTTGGTTTAATGGTGCTAATAGTTTTATTTAAAGATGCACTCAACACATTTTATTTATGGTTATATGGCATCAGACATGATTAAGGACCACACAGATATTGAGAGAGGAAAGAGGAATCTTTTATATGCACCATCCCACAGACAGGATAGTACATACCACAGCCTTTGTTACACCAGTTGTGGAACACTGGCTGGAATGTGAAATAGCCCAATGGGTCCACCGACGAGGATCGATCCTAGACCAACTGCACATCAAGTGAACGCTTTACCACTGGGCTACGTCCCGCCCCATAGGGGAAATATGCCATTTGTTGAGGTTAGGCCAAACTGAAAAGAAATTTCTAGCAATTGTCCCATATAACTTATTTCTCAGGACCCTGAATTACCTCATTGGGCTCAGCAGAGAATTTTGAACAGAGGGTGTGTGTGTGTGTGTGTGGGTGGGTGGGTGGTAAATAATGGGGGAGGTGGGGTGGGGGGGGGGGGGCAGTGGTGTGGTCATAAATTTGGGTAAATAATAATATAAAGCCATGAACAATTTAAGGAGTTTTGGTGGCATGTTCATACTGATGATTATTAAATTATAGTTACATTTACGTGTTTTCCGTGAAATTTTATATCCAGTTTCCTATTCTTTAAAAAGTGAGGTCGGTATAAGGTGTGTGCAGTGCGTGCATGTGTCTCCACAGAGATGAAAATGCCACAGTAGCAAACGTTAGCTACTCACCTGCCAGATGTAGCCCATCTCGTCACCGGAGCCACTGAGGAGAAAATCGTTGTTTGGCGACACCGAGACTCTCACATAAAACTCACTGTTTTGGTGTCCTCGGAACACACACACTGTAACAAAAACACATCTCTGTGGTCAAAATCAAGGCTCGAAATAGAAAGTAAAATATGGCCTGCAGTTTTGGGGTTTTTTTTTTAAACTTTCCAATTTCTCCCACGATTTCAAACTGACAAACAAATATGAACTGCTAAGAAAAAATAACGCCTGGCAAAAATAAGACAGCACAGGGCAAGTGGAGGGTTGGGGACAGTGTGTGGAGAATCAGAACCTCTGAGATGTATTTTAGAGCATTATAAAATTAAAATATAACAGAATCACAAGCTCAGTCTCATCTAAATAGAAGATGAGATGATCATAAATACACCTGTCTCCCAAAAAATGACCTGCAATTTTTGTTATAATTCTAGCAGCTAAATTTTTATTTCATCAGCAAGTTCTAACATATGGACTGCTTTTTGCAGACTGCTATTTCAAGCCCTGAAGATGGATGGATTGATTGATTGAAGGACAAACATTTTTAAAAATCAGTTTTACTACAACTGTTTTTTACTATATATTCTTCTCTTTCATAATGTACAATGTATACAAGCAGTCCAGTCTATAGGATAAAATCAACTGTCTTTTCAGTTCATTTTTACCAAAAGGCTTCAAGTGTAGGGGAAGTCTAAAGTGGCTGCTCAGCTTGTCATTTTGTATTATTAAATTATGGATGTAACTTCACATAACATATTAAAGTAATAGGAATTTTCAACTGTTTTGTTGTAGTAAACATTTTTCAAAGAACAAACAGCACTTTGTTAGGTCAGTAGTTTTCACTATTATTGAAAGTTGTTTTAACCACCCAAGAAAAGCACAAAATATGATCAACACAAAAACAATTATTTCTGGTGAAAAAAATACATTTTATAGATTTTTTTTACCAGATTAATTTTTGAGCAATACTTTGAAAAGATAAAAAAAAAAGTTTAATTCAGCTATTTAGCACAAAATCACATAATTTACGTAACTCACATGGTGATTTGGAACATGTTATGAGATCATACATGTAAATGACATCATCTGTACAACTTGCAAAAAGTCGTGATTTGTACGAATCAAGTGTCATGCTGGAAAAACCTGTAAAAATAAGAATTAATTTTTAAAATTATTTTTACGTCTAAATATATAACACTTTTATTTCTAATTTTTCTAAAATATATTAATATATCTGTTCTATACTTTATGATATAAACAATAATTACCCATATATATTTTTAAAAGATAATTTAAATTAAAATATTTATAAAGGTACAGATAATAGCATGATCAAACTAAATCCAAATAAAGCATTTATATACATCTACACAGGCATAGGAAGGTGCCAAAAAGTGTGTGTGTGGGGTGGGGGGGCACACACACACACACACATATAAATACATGTATAAATATATAAAAAACATCGCTGCTCCCACAAAGTGGGGGGGACATGCCTCCCTTGCCACCCCCACTTCCTATGCCAGTGATCTATAAAAAGGCAATATTTTAATGTTTATCTTGTCTGCTCAACCCCTGCAATTACCCATGGCAGCAATGCCATGGAGATTACTGTGCAGTTTTTAATTCTCCATTGCACTTTTTTTTTGCTGTGGATTATATTCAATTTTTTCCCCCCAAGGCATGTTTTTTGCTGTAGAGATTTTGTTAATTGCAGGGGATGCTGTCATAAATAAACTGTAGTAGAATAAAATGATCAGGCAAAATTAAATTTGCAAAGGTGTAAAGGCCAATTGTTCCTTACCGTGCTTCTTCTGGCTGTGGCCGGCATATGGAAATGTTGTCACCGGAATGGGGTCATTGTTTACAGCAGAATACGTTTTTCTCAAATCCCAAACTTTGATGCAACTGTAAAGAAAGACACGAAATACTAGTTTGATTCCATCCAGCACTGGTGTATCAAAGGTTAATGTATGTGTTGTCCTGTCTGGGGACAGTGCAGATATAAAACATTTCTTCATACTATTTGGTATCCATCCATCCATTCATAGGACTCACACTGCCAAATTAGCCAATTGCTAAATTCTATGCAAAATGGCTACAACATTTAGTGTTTGGCTAATAAAATGTCCTATAAATTAACCAATTTTGAATGATTTTTAAGGAAATGTTCTACATATTTGAAAATTGGCTAAAATAAAATGTGTTCCGGTGTGAGCCCAGTGTGCATGCATGCGTGCGTGCGTGCATCTATCCATTTCTCAATTTGATTGTTATATACATTTTATATATAAATGTATATACATTATTATAATATTATGATTATGTAACTGTCGCCATTATATTATATTGTGTGTTTATAGGAGAGGGCCTAGTAAGATGGCAAACTTGTGCCCTCAACCTTTTGTGGTTTAAATAATAAAATGTTTTCAATCAATCCATTCATGCATTAGTACAGCATATTACTGACCCATCAACTGCTCCCGCTGATACGAGATGATTTTCCGTCTGCCACACAACTGAGGTTACACTCTGCTGACAGTCCTTCAAAGAATAATAACAAGTTCAAAACTATTTCACTGCATAAACAAAGCAAATGCATGTTTCACAATACAAAGTAAAAAAAAAACCCTTTAAAAATGTACAGTTAACCATACAAGATTTGTTTTGTTGGAAAGTGTATTATTTTTTTCCATGAATCTTCAATTAATACTTTTATTAACAAATTGGTCCTAATAAATATATGTATATGTGTGTGCATGTGTGTTTTTCCCCATGGTTGGGGTAATATGGATACATTGCACTCCCCTCTGGGTACGGACTTGCAAGTGAATCTCAAAATAATCTTAATTAAGCAGGCACAAATATGTATAACAACATTCTGTGGAAATAAATGTTTCACTACAATAAACGGGTTTTGTTGTATATATATATATATATATATATTTTTTTTTTTAATGTAAACAACTTTTTAAAGTCATGATCTAAAATTCATGATTAACCCAGTGCTATTCAAGTGTTTCTTATTTAATCAAATTAATTAACCATTTAACGTAACATAATTTAACAAATATTTTTAAATGTTTAGTATCCACAAATGTAACCATATCCTAAATTTAACTGATCCAGGACTTATACTTTGTAAGAAGCAGAGCTAATGCAAAACCATAACATAGAGACATTGCTACAGCTACAAAAGACACTCAGATATTTTTCTTTCAACTAGTCTGAACATGTTTTATCATCAATTCGGTCTCCCAAATATGGACAGGGGCAGGACATACCTCAGTGATACAGCGCTCGCCTGATGCACAATCGATCTAGGATCGATTCCCTCCAGTGGGACCATTGGGCTACTTCTCATTCCAGCCAGTGCTCCACAACTAGTGAAACAAAGGCCGTGGTATGTACTATCCTGTCTGTGGGATGGTGCATATAAAAGATCCCTTGAAGACAGTGGGTTGCCTCTCTCAATATTTGTGTGGTTCTTAACCATATGTCCGACGCCATATAACCGTATAATAAGATGTGTGGAGTGCGTCGTTTAAATAAAACATTTCCTAATATGGACATGTTATTGCTACCTATATACTGATAAAGTTCTGGTTCATCAACTTTGCACCAGTCTATTTACATACTGTAAATTCAAACGTAATGTACACCTTGCACCAGTTTATTTGACATACCATAACTTGACCTAGTTTACTCTTGCGCCTCTTCTTGCCAGACGCAGGTCTTCCTATAAAGGCGTGTGCATTGTGAATTTCGTTCACGGGTGGAACACGACCATCTGTAAAACGAACGATAAATAAAAATGTACAGATGTCTGATTAAATAAAAAAAAATTCACACATAATTGTAAATATATACTGTTTGCTGAAATCTGACCAACTCATAAAAATCTGATTTTTTTTCAAACAAATTAGATGTAGGGTTGTGTTACTGCAGATTACATTTATAGGGGTGCAACCTTGACTTAGTCAGACTGTGCTGGGGATAACAAAAAAAACCTAAAACAATGTGTGTGCACATATGGTTGTGGTTGCATCCTTTAAAAACAGTCAACTTAACAAAATGTTTACCTTTCTTTTGACATCGCTTATCCCACACCATAATATGACCATCTCTTGAACCTGTTGCAAGAACCGCTGCAAACAAATAAAATACATGTCAACCATGTTGTTGTTTTTTAAATCTACTATTTAAAAAGTTAAAGTTTCATTTCAATTTGCTCTAAAGCTGTAACAGTGGTAGTCATCAGCGAACAGAGTACTGTAGAATACTTTATTTTCGCGTTTTTCGCATGTGAATGAAATTCGTAAAAATATATTCCACGCGAAAATAAAGGCCGACAAAAAAGAAGAAGAAAAATGTAGTCTTGTTCAACTATACCACATTAGTTTCCGATGTACGAGGCTAGTAGTAACAAAGCGGTGCTCCCTCCTGTCACGGAACAAACCACAAAACACAAAAGCTGTTTAAAACTTTAAATCAAGAACACGATGATAAGTACATACATGATAATAAAACAATACTAACACTAAAAAGCTTTATGCTGTTTTCCTTCGCATGTGCTAGCGATCAGTTCATCAGACAGAGTCTACACGTGTTCAACGGAAGTAAAAAAATCCGGACTGGGCTATGTTCAGATGTTTCACAATTTTATTTTTATTTTTCGCAAAGGCCTGCAAGTTTGAAACCTGTTTATATTAAATCTGTTTTTCCTTTCATAGCATCATGTGCGCGAATAAGCCACTGGGCATGAATTGGTTTAATCGTACTCAGACGTAATAAAACTTAAATTACTGAGTACTAGTAGTTTGTGCCTTCAAATTTCGTTTCGTTTGTTTTCGGTTTTTGTTTTTATAACAATTATAAGGATTAAGAAAAACTGCATACGGTAAGCACTTTCTGTAAGCTTATTAACTTGTAAACAATAAAGTCTGGATTGGTTAAAGCAGGAACACTATTGTTTTATGTGTATAGCACTCGTGTGTACATGTAGGATTAGTTCTACAGATTAGCATAACAACCGGCAAAACTAAGTTCCGTTTTTAAAACAAAATTATTGACATCCGTACTTCGTTTTTTTACTGATGGGGGTTGGGGGATTCGCGAAAATAAATGTTCGCGAATTGACCCATTTTCATTAAATCGCGAAAATTTTATCCCGCGAAAATAAAGTATTCTACAGTACATTTCCTGGAATGAAAATCAGAATTAGTTGAGCAACCAATGGTTGAAGCAATGTATGTATTGATTTCCAATGTTTGACAATACATTTGTGTTCTATGAGTAAAGTATGTATAATCATATGTGTCAATATGTGGCATAATCCAAATTCATATTTCAAAATCAAAACCCACAAAAAATGATAGACCGGCTTTCCGTCATCAAAACTGCTGAAAAGAAGTACCACAGATATCAATAGGATGATCATTAGTTAAAAATTTGTTTCAAGTGACATCACTAATTCTGACTTTAAGAGGAAACCTGCTACATTTTTCCATTAGTAGTCAGGATTGTTTTATATATAAGGGGTTGAAATACTGCCATCTTGACTGGTTAATATCACCACAGGCTAAGATATATTTGTGCCTATCCATCGAGTCCAGTGGTGCACTCACTCCAAGGCCACATATACAGTTTCACCATCTTCAAAAATGCAATTATGGGTGTGTTTCCCAAGTGTTTGACCCCACATGGGGGATAATTACCCAATAGACTGAAGGTGATACCGAGATAGCTCAACTGACAATAGCGTGGATCACAGTCCTGTTAAGTAGTCCCATACCGAAATGGAAGTAGAAATACTGCACCCATATATGTTAATGATGTCCAAAAACAGTCTTTTGTCTTTGAATTAAATGTTTATGGTATTTTTTTTTTAAATGTTTACTTAAAACTTTTAATTCTTAGAGGCCTGAATAGATAATAAGAATGAACCGACTTACCATCATCGGAGTGTCGAAAAGCGACGGAACGAATACTGCTGGTATGACCTTTAAAGACCTCTAGTTTCTGCGAGGTATTCACATCCCACAGTGCTGCAGACTGGTCACCCGAACCAGTTACTATTTTGAATTCCATCTCCATCCACGCCACATCAAATATAGCATTATTGTGAGCCTCAAACTCTGAAAAGAAAAACAATATCAATAACGGTACTATGGTTTATACTAAAAATAGGCCAGATAACACATCAACTTACAAGTGGGAGGGGGGGGGGGGGGCAGGGGCGCAGTGCACTTGTTTGAGGACAGGTAATGTTGAAAAGTAATAAGTTTTACAGACTAACATTGTTATATTAAATAGTCAGTACTCGTTTGATTCTGAAACCATGACTAAAAAATATTAGCTAGTACTTTAGGTCTTACCTTTAACGATTGCATTTGGTCCAGACACATTGGTATTATAGAAAGTCAGGTAACCAATTTCATCTGCAACAGCTAAAATATGTCGGCTGGAAGAAACTGAAATATACAGCACATTAAATCCATAAATCAAACCCTGCAATATAGAAAATGTCCATGGCAAAAAAAACCCCAAAAACTGCCATTGAAAGAAAACTCTGAATATAGTCCAAGGCAAAAACGTGCTGTGGAGAATCAAAAACTCAATGGCAAACTCAAAGGCAATCTCCACAGCGAACGGCAATCTCCACAGCGAACGGCAATCTCCACAGCGAATGGCAATCTCCACAGCGAACGGCAATCTTCACAGCAAACGGCAATCTCCACAGCAAACAGCAATCTCCAAGCCACTGCCGATTGCCATGGGCAATCACAGGGGTTGTAAATGCAGGTTGGAAGGTTTTATGTGTATACATGTATATATTTATTCATTGTCACTTTCTCATAAATAATTGTTAAAAATATTCTCGTTATTAAATTAAAAATATATTAATACACATAGATATACACAAAATTGTATAAAACTTTAACCTAGAAAATACAAAAACAATATATAATGTTAAGTATGTACATGTTATTTTAATTACATGATTTGTAAAAATATCTTTTTAAGCTGTAGTAATGGATCAAAGGCATAGACCCAAATAGTACAGAGAAAATACGTTTGACAAGAAATCAGTCTAATGGTTAATTTTGAGTACCTTGAGCAAAGCTACAAGCCAATGGTGGATGTAGATTCTGAAAAACAAAACAAAATCAAGTTAACAATGGAGCCAATTTTTAAATATGTAGAGAATTTCCTTTAAAATTATTCAAAATGGGTTAATTTAAAGAATTTTATTAGCCAAAAGACTAAATGTTGTAGCCACTTTGCATACAAATTAGTAATTGGCTAATTTAACATTGTACAGGGTGAGCTCTGCTTGCTGCTTTTTGGAAAGACTAACCTATGCGGTGGCACTAATCTCATTCTCTGGACCAAGAGTCAAAATAAAACACCAAATAGCCATACATTAAAATGTGATGAGGTGTTACTAAATAAAAAATATTCCTGTCCTTTTCTTACCCCATGTTCATCGACAATTTGCCACTCATCAGAAGATACACTTTGAAAAGTCTCCAACAAATGGCATATATTAGGTGAGGTCCATGGATCTGAAAAACGTAAAAACAAACATTTAAAGTTGCAGCCCCTAGTTTTAGCAAGTGAAAATGGACACCAAGATTGATTGAGCTACAAGCCTTACCACATCTAACACATCTGTATAAAGTTACAATAAAGACTAACACATCTGTATAAAGTTACAATAAAAACTGTAACGCATCTGTATAAAGTTACAATAAAGACTGTAACACATCTGTATAAAGTTACAATAAAGACTGTAACACATCTGTATAAAGTTACAATAAAGACTAACACATCTGTATAAAGTTACAATAGAGACTAACACATCTGTATAAAGTTACAATAAAGATAACACATCTGTATAAAGTTACAATAAAGACTAACACATCTGTATAAAGTTACAATAAATACTGTAACACATCTGTATTAAGTTACAATAAATACTGTAACACATCTGTATAAAGTTACAATAAAGACTGTAACACATCTGTATAAAGTTACAATAAAGACTGTAACACATCTGTATAAAGTTACAATAAAGACTGTAACACATCTGTATAAAGTTACAATAAAGACTGTAACACATCTGTATAAAGTTACAATAAATACTGTAACACATCTGTATAAAGTTACAATAAAGACTGTAACACATCTGTATAAAGTTACAATAAAGACTGTAACACATCTGTATAAAGTTACAATAAAGACTGTAACACATCTGTATAAAGTTACAATAAAGACTGTAACACATCTGTATAAAGTTACAATAAAGACTGTAACACATCTGTATAAAGTTACAATAAATACTGTAACACATCTGTATAAAGTTACAATAAAGACTGTAACACATCTGTATAAAGTTACAATAAAGACTGTAACACATCTGTATAAAGTTACAATAAAGACTGTAACACATCTGTATAAAGTTATAATAAAGTGAAACAAGAATCTGTGGTGTTAAAACGGGGAAGTACCCTCTAAAAATAGACTAAAACTAGACTCCGTAACCATTACTTCTCAGAGATAGATGCTTTTTTAGAACTATGGAAAATGCATTCTGTGGTATTACAAACACCAGGATGACCAGAAACACAAGTTTGGATGTATGGAAATGGATAATTTAAACAACAAATGTAAGTAATGTCCAATTTCGATTATCAAAGAAGGATCCTATAGTAAAAAATATATGTTTAAAAACTAGGGCCTGTTACTTTAAAAACACTGTAGTTTGGACCAGTTTAAAATTAGTTACATTTTTCTTTGGTGGTGAGAAAAGGGTCAGATAGACCCTACAATGCCAAAACCTGAGGACCTGCAGGGGTGGTGAATGTTATTCATACAATTATACCATCATCAAACTGTACCTATCAAAACAAAATAAACTATTAACGGAATTTAACGCTAGAGTCAAATATTAAAAAAGAACACCTATACAAAATGGAAAATTGTATGTATATATCAGGGGTGGGGAAAAGCCTTTTTTTCCTGGTCTGGGACCGATTCTCGATCTCTGAGACCAAGATTATTTTTCAAAAATGTGTGTTTGCCGGTCCCACTTTTGTCATTCTTGTTGGTCGGAAGCACCTGTCCCTTCCTATTACTGGAACAAATTCCTATCCGTATCTTGTGCATGATTTAAATAAATTAATTAAATAAATAAATAAATAGTGATCAATATGACTGGTGTTTTAGACGTCTGTGATTTTAAAGTCTGCCGTAAGTCGGAACTACAATTGACAATTTTATATTTTCCCAACCCCTGGTTTAAATACAAGTATCATGAAGATTATCCACTGCCATTAGGCTAGACATTTGTCAGAGCCGCTGAACTGGTAATGAGATTAAACAATAACACCATTCTTGATGAGAAAGCTATCAAGGAATTACATTCCAGTTAAAACAAAGGACCCAGAGTTTGCAACTGGTTACAATCAACACCTGTCAACACCTGGGAGCTCTGTCAGGTCGAGTGTCCGGGTCCGAGTGTCCGAGTCCGAGGAGAGAAGCTATACTGATATAGTCTATAAATGTATTTATTGTTCACTGTTCAGTGTAGTGCATCCAATAATTATAATTTATAAAGGACTTTAAAGGAGCTCAATCACGGATTTAGTGGGCCTTGTTTCTCTAAATATGCATTATAAATGGAAATTACATTCATTTGGAATACCAAACCTAGTTACTGTATGATCCCAAACATTTTAATTGAACTACAATCGAGGGAATTCCACAACATGCTTCATTTTTAAAAGTCTTCTTGTAAAAAGTCAGAAAAATACGGAAAAACAGACTCGTATATATACGACAACCGTATAATGTATTTTATATAAACGATCGCCATATATAGAGACTTGGCAAATGAGGGCCGGCTATATACATGGCAAATAATAAAAAATATATTATTACATGACGAAAATAACTGCGAATACGCTGAAATAAAATAATAAACAGTCGGAACATGAACTCACCATTTATTATTATTATTATTATTATTAGGCACGTGTGCAAATTATTTGACAAAGTGTATAGCGTAAAAAAACAGTGTACTGTTGCATATTTTGTCGTCCAAAGGTTGGCTAATTATTACTTAACCCAGCTGAATCCAGTTCTACGTGCAGGGACAAGTTCAGCCTGTCGTTTGTGCGTGTGTGCACGCACGTTAATCTTGCATTTTTATAGCCAAAACTCCTCCAGATAAAACACCGCCCCTCCACCCCAAAAAGGTAGTAGTAGTAGTAGTAGTAGTAGTAGTAGTAGTAGTAGTAGTAGTAGTAGTAGTAGTAGTAGTAGCAGCAGCAGTAATAGTAGTAGTAATAATTGTGTATTATTATTATTATTACAAGTATTATAATGTTGGTAAAATCACGTCGCGGTGGGGTGGGGTGGGTGGGGGCGGTTGTTACAGAAACGTTACATAAATTTAGAGGGGGACCCGGGAGTGGTCTAAGCTTTACTAGTAGCATATAAAAAAAAGTTATTTTGAGTTTTATTGGCCCTTGCAATTTTGAGCATTTGAAATGTGACTAAATACAGCAAAATAACCTTTTAGTCATATTTATTTACGGTAAAATTAACTTTTTTACAAAATTTACGTAAGCAGCCTCAAAATTGCAATCAGTGAAAAATGATTAAGTTCAAGTCCTGTTGTTAGTTTGTGTACTGTCCGTAGTTAGTTTCTCTTTCAGTTAATCTAACTCAGCCGCTGATAATTTGTAATTGTTATTTTTTATTTATTTATTTCATCATCATCATCATCATCATCATCATCATCATCATCATCATCATCATTATCATTATCATTATTATTATTATTTATTTATTATAATTAATTTTTTATTAGTACTGTAGGGACAATATGACGCTATTCATATATCTATGGAAAACGTACAGAAAAGGGTCCGCTAAATTCATATACTCCCCTACCCCGTCCCCTGTTCAGAAAATGCACTGTTCGTACAGTACTTAGTATGTATTCCTCCTGTTCCAGACGGTTTGGTAATATGGATCAATGAATGAATGAATGAATGTTTAACGACACCCCAGCACAAAAAATACATAGGCTATTGGGTGTCAAACTATGGTAATGCAAACAAATAAGGTGATGATCAACATCAATATAAAAAGTAAAGATTTAAATAAAAACAGTGTAAAGAACTGTGCAAAAATACAAATATCACAGATAGATACTGACTTTTACTCAAATTTCAATTTGTGCTGTATTGGCCATTCTCAAAGAGAATGTTACATCAATCAAATTGAGTGGATCAATCAAATAAATGTACTTATTTACCGCCTATATACATTTTTACTGTGAATATAGCCAGCCCTCGTTAGTGGAGGCTATAGACACGGCCTTCGTATATATATAGTCACATCGTATATAAATACCGTCTAGTTCAAAGTATTCTTTAAAAATGTAACAATTCCTATCCCAAGTCAGCTGTTATGGCATATTTTGTATAATAATGAATTTGACAAGGTGGAAAATTACGGTGTTTGTGATCCAGATGTTTAGAGTTTTTCGCGTACGACTAACTATAAATTTACCTATAGATGCAAAGGCCTAACTAGTCGGCATTGTCAACATTTAACATGCTTCTGTTACTAAAATAAATTAATGTATAAGCTTAATATCATTCAGTACATGTTTTTATTAATTTTTAATAACTTATTTTCATTGTTGTTGTTTTTTTCTATTTACCCTACGTCGCAGAGGACGGTTAAGCATTCTCGTTACACGAACTTGGTAAATCGTTTTGGCACTGCGGTTATTCGGGGAATGCCTGTCAAGTGACTCAAAATAATACGTCACACCTCTGCTCTCCAAATAGCCGTTATTTTTCTCAGAATTACGGACCGTACCCATAATTCAATTATTTTTATAAAATATCAATAATAAGTGTAATATGGTGGTTATGTAGATGGTTCAATAAAGTACTTTTAGGTACAAATCAAATCTATATATGGTCATATAATACTTTGTTGGGTCAATAATTAGGTCAACCATCAGTGACAGAGCGCGTTAAAAATTTAAAAAAAGGTTTTCACCTTTTTTGTTACAAGTGGGAGTAAGCAGAATACGGTAGCTAGCCATTTCTAGAACCATAAGAGGTCAAATGTCATCCAATCAGCGAGACCGGCCTCGGTGGCAGGTCATCGGTCTACAGGCTGGTAGGTACTGGGTTCGGATCCCAGTTGAGGCATGGGATTTTTAATCCAGATACCGACTCCAAACCCTGAGTGAGTGCTCCGCAAGACTCAATGGGTAGATGTAAACCACTTGCACCGACCAGTGATCCATAACTGGTTCAACAAAGGCCATGGTTTGTGCTATCCTGCCTGTGGGAAGCGCAAATAAAAGATCCCTTGCTGCCAATCGGAAGAGTAGCCCATGTAGTGGTGACACCGGGTTTCCTCTCAAAATCTGTGTGGTCCTTAACCATATGTCTGATGCCATATAACCGTAAATAAAATGTGTTGAGTGCGTCGTTAAATAAAACACTTCTTTCTTTTTTCCAATCAGCGACAATGTTATTAATTGTTTTGTCTAAACAGGTGCTAGCTCAAACTGTCAAACGCTTCAACGGTGTCATCTTTTATTAATTTTCAGGACACAGTACTGAATATTCATGACATCACGTGGGACCAATTGACAATTTTATTTTTCCCCAGCCCTGGTTTAAATACAAGTATCATGAAGATTATTGCTTACAAAATTTATTTTAAAACTTTTACAAGATACATGATTGAGTCCTGTATTTCACGAAAGTCATGGAATAACTCTTCCAGGGGGGGACAACATTTCAAAATAATTTTTGAGTTCACTGATAAGATATTTGACATATTAATCACTAGTACACACACTACAGGTAGAAACCTGACAGCACCCCATTCAATACAGTTAAATACGTAGGTGCTGATGTGTTTCTTCATGTAGTGTGTGTACTAATGATCAATAGGTCAAATATTTGTTACAAATCAGCAAAATCAAGAAAAATTATCAATATAAAGTTATTTAATGTCAAACATAAGATTAACGTGGGAATCTTTGACTAACTACCGGTATCATTTGGTAGGATGCACAGATTGCAGAGTTTTGACATAAAAAAAATTCATGCCATAATGAGATCGTCATAACTGTCCAAATTTCCATCTTGCTCTCTTACAGTCGAAGTACTCAGGTTAGGAATAGAACATGTTCTAATTATCACGATGTCATCACGACTAGTATCTTGTACCTGAAAAAGTTGTTATGATTTCGAGGTTCACACTTTACATTTTGAGTCAACTACAAGTTGTTATTACAAAAACATAACATAAGATCAACCCTTCTGTGTAATGCATCAATATAAACCTTGATGGTAAGTCTATATGAAGCACTGGAGGCTCATTATAATGTTATGAAGTGTGTTATGGTTAGGGGCCTAGACTAGTGTTGAACACTTGAACCGAATAAAGTAGTGAATTTATGTATATGGTATATATTTCACACTAATATTAATAATTTCACTATTCTGATAATCCAAGTTAGGATTGTCTGCTTGACAACACAAAATACACAAGACTTAATTTATCTGGATTTTGTTTTATAACTTTGACATCCCAATGTGGGCCCCACATTTAAGCAGGTGCCCGCTAAAACAATGCATTCTGCAAAGAAAATTACGTTATTTGTTCTATTATGAATGTCCGTTTTGTGCACTTTAGTAATAAAGCATTGTACCTCTTTCTCTGTTTAACAGTCTTCCAAAATTAGTACCATGGATCATTGTTTTTGGTCAACTTCTATCGTAAAGTTTTCTTCCTGTTGATGAATTTCCCCGCTTTTTTACGTCATGATTTTTAAAATAATTTATTTCATAGTAGTTTAACTTTTTGTTTATATTAATATCGAATTATTAAATGTTATAAAGAAATCTATTGTAGTATTAAATTGTATAAAATAATTTTATTGAATTTATGAAATCTCGCACTTCGTGATTTCATTACATGGGAGCAGCCATTATTGTTTCTCGAACCGTCTGCGAGTACGTGTTTTGTTATCCGTTGCCATCTCCTTAGTGATTGTGAATTTATCAGTCACCATGCCTGATGTATATGCTCAAAAATTGTCTGCAAATAGATCCGAATACAAAGATAAAGATAAACCAACGCAGATTAGGATCAGCAACATACAAGCCGGCAAAGGTATTTTTTAGCGTAGGAATAATGTGATTAATTTTAATGTTTAATATCATACATAACTGACTTATCGCCTGTTCAGGTAGCATTACATTTATGGTATGCCCCAAACCCCCAGCTCATTACCCTTACCAACAAGTCATTAAGGGGGGGGGGGGAGGGGTAGAGACCTAGGCCCTAATTAAAATAATTTGGAAGGGGTTCCACTTGACTCTATTTTTCGAATCAGTCACTTCGTACCCAAGTCATATCATACCATCCATTTCGTACCATGCTGCCTGATCATTTCGTACCATTGCAAAAAGTCATTTCGTACCCTAGTCGTTTCATTCCAGTATATAGAAAACGAATTGACTTTTCAGTTATTGTACGAAAACTAATTGACTATAGCATAAAAGCAGTGGGTTTTGTTTTAAAACTTTATTTTGACAGTTTGAAAACCAGAACACGTTATTGTGCAGCATATCGTTATTGATACCCATAATACCTGTCAACTGTTATTTCCATATATGATATTTACTACTAACTGCCAATTTCGATTTTGTGTGAAATGGCTCCAGATAATTAGTCCAAAACAATATAATGGACTAGTTCATCAAGATTAACTTTGGCTACAAGTGCAAGCACTACCAAAGGTTAATCCTGGGGATGAACAACGCCATTAGCGCCCTTCCGAGCAATGAACGGAATTCAATCCGAATTGCGGTCAAACTAAAAGAAAAGCGACTGTCATCACGTTTTTCCACCCAAATCGTGTACTGTGATCTATTTGGAGCATATGGACACTAAGAAATACTTACTTTGAAACGATCTTCACTTTGAATTAAAGGAAAAACGACCGACTGTATGACTTGTTTTTAAAACGCGCGGTGCATTGTGGGAGGAAAATGAAACTCGGAACAATCTTGTATGTGGAAAAGGATCGGTGAAGTCATTTCTCGTTTCACAATGAATAAAACAAAAACCATAAAACTAAAAATTAATTAAAGTTAATAAAATAACTTAAAAGTAAAAATAAATTAAAATAAAATAAATGAAATTAAAGTTAATAAAAAAAAAAAAAAAAACATTAATTAATAGAAATTAAATAAAAATTATGATTTACACACACACACACACATATATTATATATATATATATATATATTTTTTTTTAAAGAAAAAAACAGTTCATTGATGTCTCTAAAAATAACTAAAACATAAGTACTAAGTTTTAAACTTACCTGTCTTTTTTCTGAGTTTTCTTCTAAAATCGTCGGGGTGGGGGGGGGGGGGGGGGGGGGAATGAAACATATTTCTCTCTTGTTTGCCAGTACGTAAAAACGTTACTGTTGCCCCTTGCTCGCCACGAGGAGGCCAGAGAGTTGAACAAGATATACCAAATTTGATGTGCCCCCTGTTCAGGATTTTAATTAAGTTAAACAGAAATGATTCCTCATTAAAAGGAGAGAGAAATATGTTTCATTGGCAACCCCCCTCCCCACACACACACACACAGACAGGTAAGTAAGTTTAAAACTTAGTACTTATGTTTTAGTTATTTTTAGAGACATTAATGAACTGTTTTTTTCTTTAAAAAAAAAAAAATATATATATATATATATATGTGTGTGTGTGTGTGTAAATCATAATTTTTATTTAATTTCTATTAATTAATGTTTTTTTTTTTTTTTTTTATTAACTTTAATTTCATTTATTTTATTTTAATTTATTTTTACTTTTAAGTTATTTTATTAACTTTAATTAATTTTTAGTTTTATGGTTTTTGTTTTATTCATTGTGAAACGAGAAATGACTTCACCGATCCTTTTCCACATACAAGATTGTTCTGAGTTTCATTTTCCTCCCACAATGCACCGCGCGTTTTAAAAACAAGTCATACAGTCGGTCGTTTTTCCTTTAATTCAAAGTGAAGATCGTTTCAAAGTAAGTATTTCTTAGTGTCCATATGCTCCAAATAGATCACAGTACACGATTTGGGTGGAAAAACGTGATGACAGTCGCTTTTCTTTTAGTTTGACCGCAATTCGGATTGAATTCCGTTCCGAGCAAAATTGCTCGGAAGGGCGCTAATGGCGTTGTTCATCCCCAGGATTAACCTTTGGTAGTGCTTGCACTTGTAGCCAAAGTTAATCTTGATGAACTATATAATGGACCAACAAAATATTATTTATTTATTAGGTCTTCTTTTCAAACTTGCTTATTTGCATCTTATTTGTTTAAGAAATAAACAATAACAGCCATTAAAACATTAACTACCTTACTGATTGCCAAATTAGCCAATTGCTAATGTTAAATACAAAGTGGCAATAATTTTTAGTCTTTTGCTGATAAAATATCCCTTAAATTAACCACAAATTTGTAATTTAATGTTATTTTGTAAAAGACATTACCGGGGTGATATTTATAAATTGTTATACCATGGTACGATATGACTTTCAGTTATGGTACGAAATGACTAGGGTACGAAATGACTTTTTGCAATGGTACGAAATGACCCGGGTACGAAACGACCAAATTAGGTATGAAATGACTATGGTACGAAATGACCATGGTACGAAGTGACTAGCAACAGATTTTTCAGGTTTATTATTTTTGGGCAGATCATGGTCTAGTGGTTAAAGTGTTCTCTTGGTCAAGGATTGCCGTTAAAATTAATAACCGTGATTATTAAAATAAGCAAACATAAGGCCTACGCTGTATTCTGCATGACATCGTTTCTCGTTACCGGTCGCGAGATCGCCATTACGCTAATTGAATATTTGGTAGTATTATTATGTTTGAGGTGTCTGATAGATTATATAACCATTTGTTCACATCAGAAGACAGAAAATGGCTTAGCCAAAATTTTAGCCACTTGCAAACTTTATTAGCCATTTTTTGTAAAAAATTAGCCAATGGCTAATTTGGCTACCGACAGCGCAAGCCCTGGTTCACCCCTAAAACATATGTCAGTTTGCCCCCAACGCATTGCAAGTTGGACCCCAATGAATTACCAGTTCGCCCCGCCCCCCGCAAAAAAAAAGCAATGTAGGGTTTGGTGTGTGTGGCCGTGACACGAGGTGATTTAGGCTGATCAAAATGTGTATTTCATCATGAAAGTATATTTACACAATGTAGCAATCTAATTAAAATTAGCTCCACAATTACATGTGGATCTAACACCAGCCAGTTGGAGCTCATGTCCACCAATCAAAACCTTACTTGCAGAATCCTGCCCGTGATTTAAAAATAATGTGAAAACATTCCGAATTATCCTGAGGGTATACGACATGTTTCGTGTGAATTACGAATGCCTTAAAACATGTTTTATTTTATAAAATAAATAATTTGTAATGTAAAACTGGAGACTGATTTAGTTGGGGTTTTTTTTATAAATAAATAAATTTTTAATGTAAAATTGAAGACTGATAACCCACCCCGTACGTATTGGTATGGTTCGCTGTACTGCAGCCACTAAAATAGACTCGCCCGATATTTTTAGAATTTGTATGCTCCCAAGTAACGTTATAAAAGGTGAAGTGTGATTGTTCAATATTTAAATTATTATTTACAGACGAAATGTTACCTGGACATTTGGGACTACGCAGTGTTGTTACTTTTAAATCACTGGCAGGATTCTGCAAGTAAGGTTTTGATTGGTGGACAATGAGCTCCAACTGGCTGGTGTTAGATCCACATGTAATTGTGGAGCTAATTTTAATTAGATGGCCAATGTAGGGACCGAGAATACCATAGCAAGTTGTCCTTGTGTCCCCCCACCCCCTAACAATAGGGACCGCGGACACTTTTTAAAATATGACAAGAATGATATTGATTGTTTGCTATACTGAAGAAATACCTTTAAAGAATTTTTTAAATGTTTAAAAAAAAAATTCAATTGTCCCTGACACCCCCCCCCCCCCCTAAAAAAAATTGTAATCAGGGTAGGTAACTCCGTTTTGCAAAAAGTACCATTAATATAATCAGTATAATCGACTAATTGGTCATTATAATACCCAAAAAGAGTTCAACATAAGAAAACAGCCATTTTTGTTGCATAAGCATATAGGCCCTATCATACAACATGTGGAATGTAATAAATAATTTGTGCATTACAAATGAACATTACCATCATTGTCATGTGCTACATGTAACTCCTCATTTGTTACCCGCATTATCACAGCATTCAATTGTACAGAGTAAAGAGCATCAGTCGGCCATGGAAAAAGTGATATACAGGTTAATGGTCAATATGTAAGAGGACAAAATGTGTACCATTAATTTTGTATCTCTGTCAAAATGTCAACTTGTGTGTGTGTTATATATGAGAGAGAGAGAGAGCAGAGAGCCGAGAAATGATACAGAAAGACACTGGAAGAGAAAAGAAAGACAGAGCAAAAGGGATAACAGATGTATGTGTTAGGTTTAGGTTTACAAAATTTGGTATAATTAAAGAATGCTTCATTGTTGTTTGTATGGCTTATTAGCCAGCCTGTCTTTGATTTTTTTAAAATAAGTTAGTGGCATTAAAAAAACAATTACATCACCCATGCTGTGTTATTGAGACAATTATATACACATTTAGTGCTGTCAAAGGTGTGCAAACAGTGGTTTAATTGGTGAAACGAAAAGTCTTAGAATACATGGTTAGGATTTTAAAAAGGTTTTTTTGCACATTAAGTATAATGTCAAATTTGACATTTTTACCTGGGTACCACTTTAATTGATTACAGCCAGTGCTCCACAACTGGTGTAACAAAGCCTGTGGTGTGTGATGCTGCATATAAAAGATCCCATGATGCTAATTGAAAAAGAATAGCCCATGAAGTGGCGACAGCGGCTTTCCTCTCACAATATCTGTGTGGTTCTTAACCATATGTCTGACGCCATAAAACCCTAAATAAAATGTGTTGAGTGCGTCATAAAATAATATTTCCTTCCTTCCACTTTAATAGTTGATATTTTGACTTGACATTTTTTCCAGTGACATTTTCAGGCATCGAAATAAGGATCGTGTCTGGTAACCCATTTAGAGGTTACCACAAAACAGGACCTGGTAACCTATAGGTTACCACAAATTTATCAAGTTTACGATTCCCATTATTATTGTTGTGAAATCCCTTACATACATGCATGGTGAACAGTATAATTGTTATTTATCCATATCACTGTTCTCATTGTATTAATACTTTGTGTATAGGTATAGTGTACTGCATTTAATACCTAAAAAATACAATAAAACAAATCATGACAATTTGTGTTGTTTTTATTGTTTTACTTAACTCACCAAACAATACTGATATGAGAATCTGAATGATGAACTTGTTTCAGTTAGCATTGTGAGTTGTCACTGTCATCAGTGTCTGAAATATCAACTGTTTCACTTCGAGCATCATCCAAGTCTTCTGAATCTGATGTTGTAGTAGCAAGAAAGTCCTCTACACACATTAGTTCATTGCAGGTTATTTTTATTACATCTGAAGAGGGCACAGGTAATTATGCGTCTTGTGAGTCTGACAATGAGTCTGCAATCAGGTTGTCTATTGTACAAGATGCTGGTCTTTTTCTTCTTTTTTTTTATCATCTGCATACAGGGAAACAGCTTAGTCTGTAAGTTTTTGTTCATATGAATGGTCACAGCTTACGAGTGAGGCTGGCCCCTCACTACAATCTTCAAATAAATTAATTCTTTTTCGTCTAGTTTTGCGAGCTTCTATGCCATCTTGTTCAACTGACATAAAGTTGGCCCATTGTATCATCTGTTTGATATCATCTCTCATTGCTTGGGCAATATAGTGAACAAAGTCCCTACATGAGTGGTCGTTGTCCTTCCCACTTATAAACTGCACCCCATTCTTCTGTAAGGCAGTCAGGGACTGGTAGTCTGACATAGGTCTCTCCTGCATAACCAACCACAATGCTGTATTGCAATGATTCTTATATTGTTCTTTACTGGTTTTTTCAAATAATTTTCCAATAGAATTAGAACATGTAACGTTACGATTTACTTTCACACTATCAGAAGCTGAATATGTTTGAGAGTCTGAACTGTTTTGTGAAAATTTCTTTTTTGCCCAGTCGTGAAGACTACCTGTTTTCACATGCCTTTGCACATTTGATTTGTGTATGTAGCCTGTGACGCCATCGATATAGGCAAGTAATCCGTCAAGCGACTTACCAGTTATATATACGTCTTAACTTGGCTTCATTTCTTATTGCCGTTATGTTTTCAGTACAAATTTTGCATTGTAGTTTTGATTATATTATTTTTTTCATCTACTTCGAACCAAAAGTCATTGGAAAAATCCCATTTTTTAAATGTTTCCACGTGAATGGATTCCATTTTAATTAAACTGGTGACCGGTAACTCTACGTTTAAATTCAATACTGTTGCAAACTAAGTGACGTCACGGTGTGGACCGACCATCACTAAACATGTGACGTCACACCGTGGATGCGTCTAAAAAGTGGAATCATTGAAAATCGGTGGGCGGTAACTTTGGTGGAATTACATACGAGAAAAAAAAAAAAACGGAAATCCGGAATCAATCGCTACAATGTTTTTTCACCGAAAGTTTCGAAAAGGAAATTAGCCGTTCATTGAAGGATTTTGTCGAGAACGGAACTCGACTTTATTGATAGGTTGTAACCTCCCGGTAACCTGAACGAGCGTTCTCGACTTAATTCGATGCCTGCATTTTGTCCTACATCCATTAATTATAAAGATGTGGTTATAGGGATTATTTTTATGTGATTCCCTAACAACAGATGTGTCAGGGCCACAATAAATGTATTCATAATAACAAATCATTGAAAATGTAAACAAATATCCGCCATCTTGGATTGTAGTAAACTGACAAACGGGAAGATGATGTTAACGGGCGATCAGTTATACAATAAATCAAAACATCTAAATTTTGTCATGTACTGCAAGAGTAATAAATTAAATATAATTACCTCACAAAAATAAATACTTGCAATAACAACAACACTATTTTTCAATAATTAAATGCGATATCGCTACTTTTTCACTTTGCCACTGAATAAAACGTAAAGTGGCAAGTAACACGAGTTCTATATTTGTTATAAAGTTTTATTAATGTATTTTATACCTGTTACAAGTACTGGTATTCTTCCAATATTAAACAATAAATGTTTTATAGATGTTAACTAACATGTGCTTTTCAAACCTTGCATTCGGCAGTGGTGTAACGGATGTGAGTGGCGCTACAAGTCTTCCGGTGCGGTTTCTACTAACAATTAAAAAAAATATTTGTTAGAATTATTTTAGGGTTAGGGTTAGCGATAGTTACATACAATACCTTTTAAAACAGTTTGTTCTATAAAACCAACATGTTTATACGCTACATTTTTACTATTCTGTTTAAGATTTCCTCCACAAGGGTGCTTTTGGGAGTAATATAGCACAGAAGACAAAAATGAGGCATTATGGGACTAAATCTTAGTTTCATTCTGTAGACGTTCAGTTCATTCTGTCAAAATACACCCTGAGATTTATAAGTATTAAAATGCAGTCTGACGTGTTGATCATGCAATCCACTGTGTGACCAAGTGGTTAAGAGTGCTCGGCAACAGTCCCAATGGTCTGGAGTTCGAATCCAGGCCTAACATACGTCGTTTGGACATGAATTCGACCCATACCTCCCTTTCAATGGTTGGGGTAGTCTTAGGTATATGGTTAGGGTTAGTATTTAGAGCCTTTGATATAGAGGGGTACGGGTCAAACTCTTTCTGTCGTTTGTAGTGTTTAAAGCAGTACCCAGTTGATATGGCTAATTGAATACTACAAATAGAGGAACATTTGGAAGTCTTTCTGATTGTGGTGCCGTTTCAGCCAACGTTAGGTTCCGTTTGTCTAATTTGGTTCTACTTTCGTTTAGGGCTGTTTTGGTATGGTTCCGTTTTCACAATAGCCCGTTTCAGGAATGTCACACTTGCGCAGTTCAAACTCTGAATTTGTCTATTAGCATTGTGGTGCATGCATTGTGTATTTCGACATCATTCTGAACTAACTGTTTGAATGGTTTGGAATTTTTGTGTTGCTGATGTGGAGTCGCAGATTTAATGCAAAAAAAAAAGATTATAATAATAATAATACAGTCAGTCAGAAAAAGATAGATCGCCCATCAGACTGGTAGTTGCATTTTTTAACTTGCTTGCATTTGGCGAGCAGGTGAGTACTTTGTGCACCCTTTGTGATATATAGATATATATTTAAAGTCAAAATGAGAGGATTGATAACTATTAAAGTGCAGTCTGGTAAGTTGGAAGGTGCCAAAAACAAATTTGTTTAATACATTGAGTTTTTTTTTAATGGGTTGTGGTTGCTATTTTTTTTAATGCTTCTGATCTTAAGTTATTCCAATATCTGGTTGAGTTTTACATTTAAGCATTGAGAATAGAACTTTTATCCTATGAAGTTAACAAGCATCATATATCAATTTTATTTCAGCTGTTGCTGATGCTGTTAGAACAAGTCTCGGTCCCAGGGGTATGGACAAAATGGTGAGTAAATTTAGGGCACAAAAACGATAAGAACCTTTATGCAAGATTGAACTGCCAATTGGTTACGTGGTGAAAAGTTGACTTAAAATATTCTGAAACTAAAAGTTACAAACATCAGAAGATTGCTGATTTCGATGCAAGTTTGAGGCAAAAGTTTGATTAGGTTACACAAATACAATTCAAGTAACTGAACAATTGGTTATGGTTACATGGCTAAAGTTTGTGTGAATGGACTTACAGGTTACTTTAGATTTAGAAGTATTGTCCTATATGTAAATATAGTGATCAGTAAAACCTGCCTGGTTATTTTTTTTTCTTATGTTCAGATTTTCATTTATTTAATTTTTAATAGATATTTTTCTACAAATTGTTTTTATATAATAAAAATGCTTATCTCTGGTTGTGTATCTATCCATTACATTTTGTTGTTATGATATCTTTTTATGTATTTTAGATTCAGGCCGCTAATGGTGATGTAACAATCACAAATGATGGTGCAACGATTTTGAAACAGATACAAGTTCTACATCCAGCTGCTAAAATGGTGAGGTGTTTATAAGTGGATCTGTAACATCCTTTATTTGGTTTATTTTCTGGCCTTTGAATTATGGTATTTTCAAAAAATTTAAACATTTAAAACACTAATGTTTTAGTAAATCGACTAATTTGTGTTTGGGTTTTCTGTTTAAAAGTAATGGACTGAATTGAAATTTCCACTATTGTACCCAAAAGTAAAGAAGGAATGTTGCTGTTTTGTTTGCAATTTGAAACACTTATTAGTAACATTTAAGCTAAATTACCAAACGCAAATAACTTTAACTTGGAAAAGTTATTTCATAGTAAATTTGTCAAGCAGATTGTCCTCAAATTAACATGTTCACATCTATTTGTTGCACCATAAATATGGTCGGTCTCTCTCTCATATATATATCTATTAGGACGTGTATGGATGCATGTTTGTGGGGAAAGTCTACTTAACTAAATTCTTACTTTCTTAATTTGTTGTTCATAGCTTGTGGATTTGTCAAAAGCACAGGATATCGAGGCTGGAGATGGAACTACGTCAGTTGTAATAATAGCTGGGAGTTTACTGGATGCCTGTACTGGCCTTTTATCAAAAGGTTGGTTTTCATTTCTTTTTTAGGGTTCCACTTGTTAGTCCATGTTAAATAAATACGCAGATGTATAAACAGTAAAGATACACAAACGATTTGACATTGCTGAATTATTATTATTATTTTTTTTTTTTTTTTTTTTTTTTTTTAATAATAGCATACGTTTTATGTGGAAATAATTTTAACTTTGTTTTACTTCAACTAGATGTTAGACACGATATAGCCATAATTTAATATGTGTTTCATTGTCTTACAGTTTATGAATTGTTTTTTAAGGTATACATCCCACTACCATATCCGAGTCGTTCCAGAGGGCAGCTGTAAAAGCATGTGAGATTTTGGAAGGAATGTTGACACCAGTGGAACTGTCTGACAGAGAATCTTTACTTAAGAGTGCATCAACAGCTTTAAATTCTAAGGTAATGTAGCTTTTAGTTTGATGCTATAAAATGGCTCAGGTTGGCTAGGTTATTTGCTTTTTGAACTGTTAGGAGCAAAATTGTGTTTTTATGCATGTATTTTTACATAATAGATATAGTTTGTTCCTATTCCTGAGCATCGTACTACAATCAGCACTGTCAGCTTACAGAATTTTTAGACCCATGTACTGCATTTATTGGAATATGTTGTCATAAATTTTATTTGAACCTTACCTTATTTGTTATGTCAGATTTTCTTCATGGATATTGAATGTGAATACAATGTTCACTAACAGTTAAATTTTGTCTTATTTAACATGCTTTCAGGTAGTGTCTCAGAACTCGAATATTCTGTCTCCGATTGCTGTTGATGCTGTCATGAAAGTGATTGACCCGGCTACAGCTGACAATGTGGATCTGAAGGATATCAAGATCGTTAAAAAACTAGGGTATGGAAATAGCATTTTGAAGAGTGAGCTCTTTAAAACTTAGTGTATCCATTTTATTAATAGGATTGGTTGTTGATCCCACTCCCACTAACATACTCGAGCATTACTTTATATCTGGTTAAAACCAATTCTGTTTTATTCAAGGGAACTTTGCACATTGGTTTAGTTCCCTTTACATACTAATGGCAAAGGTCTAATTTTAAAAACAATTTTTTATATATATAAAGGTAACCAGCACCTGACTTTATTAAGTTCCCCCTTTAATTTTTATGTGTTCATCTATTTTTGTTATAAGAATATTAGATAATTTCATTGTTATTTTGTTTTTACATTTTTTATTATTATTACTTTCTTTTTTTAAGGACCAATCCACTACTAATAAAATGGTTTCATTAAAAGCAAGCCACATTTTAAAAAATTGCCAAAGATGACTTATTAAAAATGTGTACATTTATGATTTTAGTGGCACTGTTGAAGATACAGAATTGATTGAAGGACTGGTTTTCACACAAAAATCCTCAGGAGGTGGTGGTCCAAATAGGGTGGAGAAAGCGAAGATAGGTCTCATACAGTTCTGCATTTCACCACCCAAAACAGATGTATGTTCTTTTCACAAAACTTGTTAAATTATTTAGTTGATATAATATACTACTCAAAAGAATTTAAGGGTTAGACGATATTTTCGACATTATTTTCTGAATGTCAATTATATTAGCTAGACCATAATGTCACGCATGGTATTGTTCCATTTTGACGAAAGTGGGTCAAAGCAACCCATAAATGAATTAAAATCCACTGTCATTGACACTGTCGACTAGTTCTAATGGCGAAAACATGCTTACATTTGCATGTAAATTAGGGCGAAAGGTCTGCTAAGTGCCCATAACTTGCTTTTTCACAAAGCGCTTCATTTGCACGCTTTGCATGTGTATTCCATGTTTCCAATGCTGAATTTCCGTATAATTGGAGCTTGCGTTCGTGTACGGTGCACACTCCAAATTCGACAATGGTACGACGTCAACTGACTATCGAAGATCGAGGAAGGGCTATTGCTTGGCTTCAGGATGGCAATACGCAAAGAAATGTTGCTCTGAGACTTGGTGTCGTTGGCCGACTGTGGCAATGGTACCAAGCAACGAATTCTGTTCGAAATCGTCCACGTTCGGGTGGACCCCGAAGCACTACAAATAGAGAGGACCGCTACATCACCAATATGGCTCTACGTCAACGCACAAGCATTGCACGTCGATTACGTGACAATCTGCGGACTGCGACTGGAACTCGAGTGTCTGATCAAACCATACGCAATCGTCTGAGAGCCAATAATCTACGCTGCCGTCGCCAGGCTGTTCGACCACCATTCCTACCACGTCACAGAACGGCCAGACGTCACTGGTGCACGCTTCATCTGCGGTGGCAACGTGTTAAGTGGGGTCGAGTGATGTTCACTGATGAGTCCAGGTTTAGTCTCCAGTTCAACGACTGTCGGGTTCGTGTCTACAGACAACGTCACCGGTTCGGTGGTGGCAGCGTCATGGTGTGGGGCGGCATCTCTATCCACCACAGGACCCCCCTCTGTGTGGTGGATGGCAATCTGAATGGAATCCGCTATCTGAATGAGATTATCCGGCCGTTGGTTCTCCCAGGCCTTCAGCAGATTGGCGGCGGGGCAGTTCTGCAGGATGACAATGCCAGACCCCACCGCGCCAGGGTGGTAACGGACTTTCTCAGACAACAAGGTATCGCCAGGATGGATTGGCCAGCATATTTGCCTGACTTGGCCCCAATAGAGAACGCCTGGGACGAATTAGGCAGGAGAGTTCGGGATAACCATGCCCCTCCGGCCAACCTTCATGATCTGGGTCAACTTCTTATGGCAGAGTGGCAGGCCATTCCCCAAGAGTTCTTCAGACGTCTGATCAACAGCATGAGGCAACGATGTGTCGAGTGTATTCGCGCCAGGGGTGGATTCACACACTATTAAACGAATGTTCTAATATGTCAAATCCATGTTTGACAACCTTCAACTTTGACAGCATGTCATGTGACTTTCTTGTATACAATGACGTTTATTTGTGGTTTTTTGTAAATATGGAACAATAAATTAAATTTTTGGTGTAGTTTACATCATCAATCTAATACACTCTGAAACTTATTTGGTTATAAATTTTTTACCCTTAAATTCTTTTGAGTAGTATATTATGTTGACACTTTAAAAAAAAACTTTTTCTTTAATTAAAATAACATTCCGAGTTTATTAAAACTAAGTATGACTTTGTCACGAAGATCATAAAATGTATCTTCAATGTTCGTTGATAAATAAATTTAATTGTTCCGGGAATATTTTGTTCAGTATCGTGTTGCAATTCTCTATGCGAGGTTCAGAGATAGCTACACAATTTTAAAACATTAAACAGTTAATAATACATTTTTAATTGACTAGAAATATCGCTAATCAAGATTTTAGAAACTAAATGTCCGCAGTTGTGCATTGTACAGCACAAACATTTTATTATTTGAATATATGTTTAGCTTAATTTATATAGCCAGCAAAAAAATTATTATATTTTGATTCGTTATATGTTTATAGTTTAAGTTTGATATTTTGGGTTTAATTTTCAGATGGACAATCAAGTGATAGTGTCAGACTACACACAGATGGATAGGGTATTGAAAGAAGAAAGAACCTACATTCTCAATATCGTCAAACAGATTAAAAAAACTGGCTGTAATTTGCTTCTCATTCAGAAATCTATTCTCAGGTAAGCCGTAACAAATACAAGTGTAAATAAGTTCAAACACACTGCATAGTTTGTGGAATCATTGCTTGAGTGAGATGTAGGTGATCATTGTCATAAGAGTTGAGCTTTTTTTTTCTGAGGGAATTGTAAATCTTGTATTAAATGAGGTGAAGTGATTGATGACTTGGGACAAGGAAACATCACGCCTTATAATAATAGTTTAATTTCTTTCCAAAAAATAGTAATAAATTGGCTGTAATTTTGTTTGTAACGAAGTGCTATGGGCATCATCATCTTCAATTTGGGGGGGGGGGAATTTCCCCGCTACGAATGATTTGTTTGTTAAAAAAAAATTTTTTTTTTATTCAGAGATGCAGTTAGTGATCTGGCACTTCATTTCCTAGCCAAGATGAAAATAATGGTTGTCAAGGATATCGAGCGAGAAGATATTGAATTTGTGAACAAGGTAATGTGTATTTCAGTTTACTCCCAAGTTGTCCATGTTTTAGCAGTGACATTGAATTTTATTAAAAATTTGTGTTTAGGAAATGTAAATATACTTGTTTCATTTGTGAGATTTTTAATGTTAAATAATTAACTATTTTGATTGTGAAGTAATCAACATTGTATATTTCTGTCTAGAGATTGATTGTGTGTGAGTGATATTAATGTGTTATTTTCTCTTTGATGATTCAAAGTTGAATTTTGTACAATATTTCAATCTTTGATAGTCACGCCTGTTGCCATTTGAAATAATGTTGGAAAGTGGCCACAATATCCACAAAAATTAAAGATTGTAAATGTCACTGTAGACCAAACAACCAAGCAATGAGTATCATTTATTTGATTGATTGATAAATCTCTTCTTGTTTTTGGTGGGGTTTTTTTAAAGACTCTGGGTTGTAGACCTATTGCTAGTTTGGATCACTTCGTAGCAGAGAATCTCGGCTCAGCTGAATTGGCAGAAGAGATGCAGACCGGCAGCAGTAAGATTGTGAAGGTATTGTGCTTAAACTCTGTTTTCATGAGTGCATTTTTCAAACAGGTTTGCTCCAGCCAGTGCACCACAACTGGTACATCAAAGGCTGTGGTATGTGCTATCCTGTATGGGATGGTGCATATAAAAGATCCCTTGCTGCTAATCGAAAAGAGTAGCTTACGAAGTGGCGACAGCGGGTTTCCTCCCTCAATATCTGTGTGGTCCTTAACCATATGTCTGACACCATATAAATGTCAATAAAATGTGTTGAGTGCGTCGTTAAATAAAATATTTCCTTAGTTTTCAAACAGGATTTGCAGACAGTTGCTTTTATCAAGTTACTACAGACAATAGTTAAAGATTAGCCTGAAGTACAAGTTGATATTTACTGTATGTATGTTAGAGGAAGGGGAGTGGGGATTATTTCATTTATGTAAATGTAAAGGTATATTTTCAAGACTATTATAGTATTGTCGTGATAATGTTCAGATCATAGCAATTTTAGTTTGCACTGCCTGTGATTAAATCATACTGCCGTGACCAGTCATTTCGCATAGTATCTAAGCTTGATAGATGCTTTGAATGCATTTGAAAAATATCTTACTACATGTATATTTTGCACCTGATCAAGGGTTGGGTGTGGGAATTTACTACTATTAAGAGTAATTATCTCCCTTGTTCTATTTTGTCAACGTGGTAATATAAGAAGTAATATCGATGAAAGGAGGGTAGGGAATTATTTTTACTGTTAAATATTATCACTCCTAATACATTTTTGTTATTCATTGTATAAACAGTTTTATTTTCTGTTTTAGATCACAGGTATAGCTCACCAGGGAAAGACTGTAACTGTTCTGATTCGTGGTTCGAACAAGTTGGTGTTGGAGGAAGCCGACAGATCTCTACATGACGCTCTTTGTGTTATAAGATGCCTAGTCAAGAAGAAGTGAGTGGAATATGGTTTTTATTTTAAATTTTACAGTGGTGGAATAAGTATCATTTCACAAATGTTTTTAATTGTTAATTTATTAGTAAAACCCCATCTGATCTGGCAAGTGTTCAACTGATATTATGAAACTCTTATCTTTGTTTATCCACTTAACACTTGAATGAATATATTATGTTAAATCATTAACGATGATATACCATATGGCCTCTATGCTATACATAGCCATAGTATTCTGAGTGAAATGGCTAATATTTTAATAATTTGACAATCAGCTTTAATAAGATTATTTCTGTGATATTTGTTAAAATTGCTTTCAGAATAATTAGGAAATATGATAAAACTCTTTTTCAAAGTTATGATTCAAGTTGACCATCCCATAAAAAGAATTGAAGGGAGTGATTGATTACTCCACTGTCTTAGATTATGGAGAACCATTTAAGATATTATCATTTTGAGTATAGATATTACTCCTTGAACTAGTCTTGTGGAGTGATTGGGAATCAGGGTGATCGCTCCCCTTAAATGGCAATGTTTTATTTAAGCCAGATTGTAGACACTCCTACTAATCCGGAGAAGTATCTGTGGTTCATTTCCTCCTCTTTGGATTAAACATGGGTCCTCAGGTGTTTAGGAAACCTTTTTCTTTTTCATTAAGTAGCCAGTTACATTAATAAAATATAATATTACTGTTTAAATTAATTTCTTTCAGAGCATTAATAGCAGGAGGGGGTGCACCTGAAATTGAGTTATCTCTGCGTTTGATGGAATTTGCAAACACATTGTCGGGAATGGAACAGTACTGTTTCAGAGCTTTTGCTGAAGCCCTTGAAATCATTCCATTCACCTTGGCTGAGAATGCAGGTCTTAATCCTATTGCCACGGTAACAGAATTGAGAAACCGACATGCTCAGGGAGAAAAAACTGCAGGAATTAATGTGAGAAAGGTAAGTTGGAAAACTTAAAGGTTAAATTAGGAGAAATTTATACCACTAATTAGAAAACAAAAACAATGGTGATTTGCAGTTTTAAAGGGAAGATTGGAAATACAAGATAACTAGCTTAGAAATGTTGAGAAATGCTACACTGAAAAGTGGTAATTCAAGCTTATGACTATAGATTACGAGATACATTTATTTTTTATTTGTAATATGTAATTTAATTATAGTTTTAATAGACAAAAATATTTACACTGAATGTCTTTAAAACATTTTGATGAAACAACAGAATGCAGTTTATTGCTCTGTTTATACTCTACTTGTTACCTCTCAAAACAGAATGAAGATAACATTACTATAAGACAGTTCTTTTGTATTATTGTTGATGCAATTTAATAGATAAACCTTGGATTTTAAAACATTGGGTTTTTAATTTTTCAGGGTGCCATATCTAACATATTGGAGGAAAATGTAGTGCAGCCCATGATAGTGTCCACAAGTGCAGTGTCCCTTGCAGCAGAAACTGTCAGAAGTATATTAAAGATTGATGATGTGGTATGCTTCAGAATTTTACTCTGTATTTCATTGTTAAACATGCTCTTAATTACATTCAGTAATGTGATCATTTAATAGGACATTTGAAGCTGCATGGCTAAAGTGATTAAAAATCAAATTAGTTGTCTGTGTGAATTATGGTGTGCTTTATTTGCTTACCGGCCTCAGTGGCGTCGTGGCAGGCCATCGGTCTACAGGCTGGTAGGTACTGGGTTCGGATCCCAGTCGAGGCATGGGATTTTTAATCCAGATACCAACTCCAAACCCTGAGTGAGTGCTCCGCAAGGCTCAATGGGTAGGTGTAAACCACTTGCACCGACCAGTGATCCATAACTGGTTCAACAAAGGCCATGGTTTGTGCTATCCTGCCTGTGGGAAGCGCAAATAAAAGATCCCTTGCTGCCAATCGGAAGAGTAGCCCATGTAATGGCAACAGCGGGTTTCCTCTCAAAATCTGTGTGGTCCTTAACCATATGTCTGACGCCATATAACCGTAAATAAAATGTGTTAAGTGCGTCGTTAAATAAAACATTTCTTTCTTTCTTTCTTTGCTTTATTTGCTTATTTTAAAACGGGTGTGGGAACTAGACGTAACCCAGTGGTAAAGCGCTCTCTTGATGAGCGGTTGGTGTGGGATCGATCTGTTGGTGGGCCCATTGGGCTATTTCTTGCTCCAGCCAGCACATCAGGACTGGTATATCAAAGACTGGTATGTGCCATCTTGTCTGGGTTGGTGCATATAAAAGATCCCTTGCTACTAATGATAAAAAGGTTTCCTTTCTTAGGACTATGTCAAAATTACCAAATGTTTGACATCCAATAGCCGATGATTAATAAATCAATGTGCTCTAGTTGTGTTGTGCTTTAGTGGTTGTGTTAAACAAAACAAAATGTATAACTTTTATTTTAAAATGTAGCTCGCCTGTTGTGTGATAAGCCATAGGATCGAGTACCATGGAGGTACCTGTAAAGTTTTTTCTGGTCCAAAGCAGTGCATGTAATAAAATTTTGTTTTAACCTTTAGACTACTGGATTAATTTTGAACAAAAACCACGTTGAGTGGGTACAAGTTTATAATTTTCACTCGCATATATTCACTTAAATGTTTTATAAAAACATGAAATAAAGTTCATATATTAATCGGTAAGTATTATTTTCGTGTCTTTTTTTTTTTGTAATTTTTATTATTTTAGATCGGCTAATGGTGATTAAAATTAAGCAAAAAATCGAAAAAGTTGCGTTTACTTACGGGTATTTGTGGCCAGCTGTCCAGTATTTATGTCCATTATTCCCGATAACAGTGGTTTTCTGACCAGAATTTTTTTTTTAAACCGAACTAAGATTCATATTGCAATATTTGGTAATTTTCGTTGTTGGTAAAACGATAAAATTTATTATCAAATTAGCTGTCACAATCAGCTATCGATCCCTGAAAATGACCGCGACGTGCCGCCATTGTTGTCAAGCGAAAATACTTGCCGAAAACCACTTTTTGAACTCAAAATTTCAAGGTATTTTCAATTGAAAAAATCAAAACAAAAGCCACCATTTTGAAAAAAAAATCTTTTTTCTTTAATTATATTTCCGTTTCCAGTGAGTGTCATGTGCAAAACGGCGTAAAAATTTGAATTGGGGAATGCACTGTATACAGTGTACAGTATATCGACTGACGTGACGTCGGGCGAGATATCTCGCCTGCAGTAGTCAGAAGGTTAAATGTACTGAGGTGTCATTAACCAAATAATCTTATTACATTGGCAGATGGATTCGGTTATTTCTTTTTATTGTCGACACAAAAAGAAATGGGTTTTTAAAAAAAATTATAAATGTTTTTATTTAATTTCAGATCAACTGTAAGTGAAGCATCTAGTTCATGTTCAACTGTAAGTGAAGCAACTAAGTCCATGTCCATTCATTATCTCATCAAAGAATTGACATGACGAATCACCACACAGCTTGTTTACAGCCTCTACTTTGTTATAAAATGGAAAAACTTGGAACATTGCAACTGACCAACTAAGACTAATTTTTTTTCAGTGCTGTTACATAAGTGACTACTTGCTAGCTTACATCAAATTCATATAGTTCATTGCATAGACGTTGAATTTGCTTCATGTGTATACCTATAAGTAAACTATTGTTGAAAGAAATTGATTCTTAATTACCTGCTTGTCTTGTGATGTTTCTTTACCTTTTTGTACAAAAAGCGGATCTTTTGCATGTTATCTGGAATTAAATGTTTCAGGTATACATTCTTTTGTTCTTTTGTTGTTTTTTATCCCTTTTATTACTATGTATGTGCTGAAGATGGTAATGTCTGTGTCAAACAGTAGTCGTGTTTCTGTTTAAAGACAAATTATAAACATGTTTTCCAGTCTTAAGTAATGGGCTACACTTTTCGATCAGCAGCAAGATATCTTATATATGCACCATCCCACAGACAGGATAGTACATACAACGGCCTTTGTTACACCAGTTGTGGAGCACTGGCTGGAACAAGAAATAGCCCAATTGTTCCACCGACAAGGCTCGATCCTAGACCGACTGCGAATCAAGCGAACGCTTTACAACTGGGCCTAAAGAAGGGCAACGTTAAAGATGACATTAGAAGACGTGGCTAGGACTGTCCTAGCTGCAAGATGGAAATTCATAAAGAAATGTTGCACAAAGTCCTAATCTTAGCCAGCAAAAGTCCAAAAAACACATTGTGAATGCCTACATTTATGTCGGACGAGCCATACTCCCACCTTCAAATGTCATTTCCTATGAGGCAGAATGAATTACAAACTTGTACCATGTTAATGTGCAGCAGCAGCTGCACGTGCATTTCATGTTCATCAAAATTGTATTCGATATAATGTTAATTTTTAGGTACTTTTCTTAATTTTACCAGTTCATGTGTGCCACATCAAGGATTGTTTTTCATATTTGATTATGGGGCACAGATTTAATATAACTGAAAATTGTTACTTTTAGTATTGTGGAGAAATGTGCTTGCATATGAACTATATTTACTGATCCTCTATTTTTATTGCTATACGCTGATGATGTGGTGATTTTTTCAAAAACGGCTGAAGGTCTTCAGAAAATATTTAACACTTTATATTACTATAATATAAAATAGGGTTTGTGTCTTAATGTTGAAACAACTAAAATAGTAGTTTTCAGAAAGGGTGGGTGCCGATATGATTATGGAAAATGGTATAATGATTTGTTACTCGAGGCTGTAGACGCATGCGATCAATTTATTGACAGATCAGGGACGAAAGGCCATATATGCATTAAAGAGAAATACAAATAAGTTAATGTTAAACCATAGGTCTTCTTTGTCTTTATTTGATACATACATAGCAAGTATTTTGAATTATTGTGCCGAGATTTGGGGTTTTTACAAGGCAAACTATAGAGAATTTACACAGAATTTTGTAAGAATATTCTAAATGTTAAGTTCCACTACTATTATGTTATATTTTGAATTAGGTAGATATCCCCTTTTGTATACTTGTAAGTACCGTATGATAAAATATTGGTTTAAATTATTGAACAAAAAGAATTGTATCTTGTACTATGCATATGTGGAACTTAGATAAAAATGTGATACAGGTAATAACTGGGCAAGACAAATAAGGCAAATACTGTGTTCATTAGGTTTATATGAACTGTGGAGTAACCAAGAAGCATTAAACTATAATTTTCATTTGTTATTAATAAAACAGAGAATTATGGACCAGTGTAAGCAAGATCTTAATGGGCTCCTGGACACGTCTATTAAATGTTCATATTTGTATAAATATTTGGTAAAAAAGCTTATTTTATAAAATTACCTGATGAAACCTATTCCAAGTCTATATAAAAAAATGTATTACAAAGATAAGATTATCAACACATAGTTTAGCTATTGAAGTTGGACACTATCATAATACAAGTAGATCGAAACGATTGTGTGTTTTGTGTAAAATAGGTGAAATTGAGGACGAGTTTCATGTGATATTATGTTGTTCCTTTTTCAGTGATTATAGAATTTTCAGTGATTATAGAATTTTATATATCAATAAATATAGAATCCATCCATCTATATTTAAATTGATAGAATTACTATCAACTAACAATGTAAATGATTTATGTAAATTAGGGAAATATCTGTTCAAAATGTTTAAAAGACGAGAATCATATTAAGTAGTCTATATACAGAGTTCTATACAAAAGCATTTATATTCTCCGTGTCCTTTTCATGCCAACACCTTCCATTGTGTCATTGTTGTATATGCATTTGTATGTATAACTGATGAACTGTAAATGTTCAAGGTTAATAAATGAATTGAAAATTTGAAAAAACAAACTTGTTTGGAGTAGTATTCACTCTACAGTGCTTCAGATCTTGGTTACTTTGGGGACAACAGGGGCATAATTCACAAGGCTCTCTTAGGCTGCTAGACAACAAAGCATCCTCTTTGCAAGTCTTTTTAGCATTGCACTGCGATATCGCAAAGTTGGAGAGTTTACTGAATTGGGCCCCTGGTTGCTAGTTTATTCTGATAAAAGCATGGTCTTTATAGCTCATTAATGTTAACAGTTGCTGAGGAGTTGTGAATATTCAACTGCTTTTCATGTTAATATAATCTAACAAGGCAGCATTTCAGAGATGTAAAATGTTGCATGTTTGTATTAACTTTAGGCACACGGTTTATCACCTTGGTTTAGGTGCAGTGCAAAGCCCTGCTTTTCCTTGGATGTCTCTAGATATAAGTTAAGCCAGTGTTACCAATTTCTAGATACATTTTGTTGAGACTTGGTCAATCCAGTAGCCAATGTGATTTTTCAGATTTTATGCCTTTAAGTAGCTATATAAGCTTTAAGAGTATTTGGTTCTGTTACATGGTATTTGTGTGTAAAACCTAGTTTACTCGAGCAGAAAATTTGCTTGATTCATGGTTGATCTGAGATCTACTAATGGAAAAATATAGCGGGTTTTCTCTTAGACATGTCAAAATTATCAAGTGGTTGACATCCAATGGCCAATGATTGATGAATCGATGTGCTCTAGTGGCGTTAAACAAAACAAAACTAACTTTTTAAAGCTGGAATAATTACTTACTCACATTTAGTAGCTGGGTGCATTTTATTTCCAAGTGTATACCTGGTGATGGTGACAAATGGTTAGATCTTTCATCCTCAAATTTTCAAATAATTATCTGAAAAGGATTGGAATTTATGTGTTCTTAAATGTCAGAACAGTGGGATCAAAATTCTGACGTGCCATTTGGCCAATCTAGATGACGTCGACCCATGATAACATACGACGGGGGTGGGGGAAACTCCAATAATTCTGGTATAAACATGGGGCTTGTTCCTGCAGTAGAACTGAATGCCAGATCGTGTATGTTGACCATGATCATGTTTAGTAGGAGTTACTTCCCTTTTTAAATGTCCGGTAGTTGTTACCCGGGACTTGTTAGGTCTTCATTTTGTTTTCCTCAGATATTTTCATCATTTGGACACAAATATTCTGTCAGTTCGCTGGACTCTGGATGGAAGGGAGTTGTCATTATGATGTTATTGAATTTGAGTTATAAATGTTTTCAAGTAACTCTTAATCAGAATCAAGTGATGTGCAAGCCATGTGTTTAGTTTCACGACTTGCTTGTGTAGTTGCTGCTCATGGTGTCTGCGTTTCAAATATCCTTAACCCAGTTGACACTGACTAGACCGCTTACAACTTAAAAGAGTCGTAGAATCCACCATTCCAATAAACATGTTCACCATTGGAACATTATCCAAAACAATGAAAAAGTTTAAAGTTTGTTTTGTTTAACGACACCACTAAAACACGTCTAACATTTGGTAATTTAAAAAATATATATTAAATTTTGACTACTCGGAGGGTTGTTTATACAATTAATATTTATTTTAAACACCACTCGTGTATAGACAAACAATATGAACGTAGCCATGTAGCGACTAAACTGGAGGGAGGAAGGGGTTCTAATAAATGTTATAAATTAAACGCTACATAGTTCAGGAAGAGTACATTCAACATGTTATAATGCAGTGCGCTTTTGTGATGAAATTCATTCTACATCATGAATCGCCAAGTGGTCTTCATGTTAATTTTGTCAGTGTTTCGAACAGTCAAGATAAATTTGAATACAAATTGATCGTGTTGGAAGCCACCAGATGATGACGTTTGTACCAGTGTGATGCTTTCGCGTCAAGATTGCAAATGCTACACGACATGGATGTAGCACAGGGACTTCATTTGTGTGCTCTCGGTCATGAGAGAGAGAGAGAGAGAGAGAGAGAGAGAGAGAGAGAGAGAGAGAGAGAGCGAGAGCGAGCATCAGTGACTGCTGCATCTTTTGGAACATGGCAGTCTGCTTCCGGTTCCCATCACTAATTTGGTTTGCAAATTCTGTGGACTGGTAATATCGTCTTTATACCTGGAAGCATAATTATATGCTTGCTTCCTTGCAGTAATCTTGATTACAGTGGGAACGAGATTAAATGCGTTTGTTATTAATATCTGAGAACCAAATCGGTCGTCTAAACCCACCAATAGGTGGTCCTTGATTGGGATGGTCAGATTCATTCGACAGTAGATGGGGCCTAAACTACAGACCGTTGCCGTCCACAAATTAGAGGTTTTCTGCTTCCATTTCATCCTTTCTCTGCCATTTTAATCTTCAAGAAAAAGGTATGTTGGAAATATTATTTTCCACTTCAAAGGTATGTATGGCTGGATTGTGTCACTGAAACTATTTCGAATACGTATTAACACTAAACGGTGATATAAATGTTTCAGAAGAATGTAGCTCATAATTCTTCATGCTATGGAACACTGTTTTAATATGACCAGGGTTGATTATAGTAGGACCAATTTCTTCTGATTAAAGCAACAGTAAATCCCGTTAAAGTAACCTCCAGGCATTCCGTAAACGCGTTGAAGGTTACAGCAAAAACTAGTTATTAAATGTGAGGTGTGAACTACAAAACTTTTAACATTTACAAAAAGGTATCTCTGTACAAGGAAAGGTCAAATGTTATGACTGCTCCAACGAATCACTGATGTGCTTCGCTGATAGGTGGGTTGCCTCTTCCCAGGGCAAGACTGCTATTTCCATATGACATGCACTCATGAATCACTGTCCAAGCATGGTATCTGCCATACGTTCAGCCACAGCAGCTAACAACGCTAAAGTTCGCGAACTATTTCATTGGTTCGCGATGTGGCCTTTTGGTTTCATACGAAACGTATTTATAGAACGTTTTCATGCTGACTAAACGGAAAACAGCAGGCGTTCGCAAAAGATAAGCATATCTGACCCCAATGGTGATCACCATGATCACAGACAATTAAGTTGTTCGCTGGTTTCATCTAAACATTCTAAAAGGCATTTCCAAAGACAAAATAGGGTATAGCATCGTTTTAGTCAGATGCGCTATGTCTAAATGTTTAGTTGATACTTTTTGAAAGCCTTCAAGAGTTCTTGAACGTTATAATCCTGATGTTAGATCCACATGTAATAGTGGAGCTAATTTTAATTAGATTGTGAAAAAATGTGGCGGTTTTCTCTTTTAAGACTGTATGTCAGAATTATCAAATGTTTGACATCCAATAGCCGATGGTTAATGAATCAATATGCCCTAGTAGTGTTGTTCAAAGGAACATTTCTCGACATAGACTATTAAAAGTTGAAGTCATCCGTTTTAAGGTCAGTTTCGATTTGAATATTTAGACTGTCTTGTGCAGAAATACAAGTTTTAAAGACTGTTAAGGTTGGAAACCCTAGTTTCAACAATTAAAATAGACACAAAGTTTAGTTAATACACAAACCTGTAACACATTTGGATAAAGTTACAATAAAGTAAAACAAGAGTAGGCCCCTATGTGACGTTGAAACGGGGAAATAGACTAGAAAAATAGACTAGAACTCGACTCTATATAACCGTTAGTTCTCAGACGCATGTACGTTTTTTTTAAATATGAAATATGTATTTTGTGATATTAAAAACACCAGGATGACCAGAAACACTTCGGATGTACGAAAATGGATAATCTAAATAATAAAATCTAAGCAATGTCTGATTCTAGTTATCAAAAACGGCTCTAATAGTAAAAAAAAATATGTCTTTGTGTTTAAAAACTAAAGTCTGTCACTTTAATAGTTTAATATCTGTCCAACCCTTTGTGATATTTTATAAAACATGTCTTGCCACACCAAAGCGTGTTATTTGAATAATGCAGTTTTAAAAATCTGATACGGCTACGTAAATTGAATACTCGAGCAGAGTAATTACTTAACCGCTCTGTAACCTAGTTTGTCCAGCTGCTCATCATCAAAGAATTTAGTACCGTCGCTATGTATGAAACCAATAGGTTAGCCTATATTAATTCTTTTGAGAGCATTTTAGAGATTGAAAATAGGACTGCAGATTAATTGTGAATAGTACATATGCGCTTCAGTGGTTGTGTTAGGTAAAAAAAACCCCAAAAACCCTTCCTAAATAAATCTGCCGTAAGTCAGAAAAATACTTGCACTTGAAAATTAAAAAGTAGATTCTGATACATTTTAAATTTAGCTTTTTCTCATTTTAATACATTTGAGGACATTGCTCACTGGCGTAGTTGGGGGGTGGGGGTGGGGGTGGGGGGTAGGTGGAGTCATGCTCACACCACTTTTTCCTCCTCACAATATTTTATATTTGTCTGTTACCTGTTACCCCGTGTCACGTCAAAGTACTGTTGCTTCTCCAACCCCAGCTCCCTCCCCACGGTTCCAACAAGTCTGTATACCCAGGATTTTTTAAGGTGGGCGGAGAGGGTGCAAATTCCTCGTGATGAGACCAATCAACGCAAAAAAACCACACAAAAACACACACAAAAACAAACAAACCCACGTTTACGTAACGTTATGTGGACCTTTGGTAATGTGTGTGTGTGTGTGTGTGTGTGTGTGTGTGTGTGCCCATGGTGTGTGCCCATGTACGGGCCTAATAGCACTGTGGCTAAGTCATATTGGGTGGAGAGAGGGTTCCGACTTCTCACACTGCTAATAGTAAATAAGCTGATACATTGTCGATACCCCATCCCTTTTGATTAAATAACATTTTGATTTAATCAAAAGGGATGGAGTATGGACAATTTATCAATCAAATTCCCAAATATATCAAATAAACTGCACGCTACACTTCGTGACAACAAGACAAACTTTGAAAAGCATGGTTTCTTGTGCACTAAGCGAAACACAATAGCCCCCCCCCCCCCCCCCCCCCCCCCCCCCCCCGCACTGGTCACATTGGCGGAATTTTATTGGTCCATTTTGGCTACTGCCGTGCATCTTGGGACTATATTTCGCGCAGTGTATGAAGATCATTTGTCCTGACGTCACAACGTTGCTTTTGCTTGGGTTCAACGTACCCACCCAGCCCGCTCCCTCCACCCATGCGTATGACTGGCGTACGAGTATGCACGAGGAAACTACTTTTGTTGTTATTCTGAGCTTTTGATTGGTTATCCATATTGCTATTGATAATATATTACAAATAGAGCATAATATGTATATGAATAGGTTGCTTGTCACCATATACATTTCCAATGATAATAATGTTAACATTTTGTTTTACTTCTTCTTTTTGTTATATATATAAACGACGTATAGGCCTAAGTGTCCTTAAATGGAATGTCCTGATTTACCCCCCCCCCCAATAAATTCGTTCGTATTATATATATATATATATATATATATATATATATATATATATATATATATATATATATATATATATATATATATATATATATATATGTGTGTGTGTGTGTGTGTGTGTGTGTGTGTGTGTGTGTGTGTGGAAATTAATGAAGTTTGAGCAACGACAGACATTAAATAACGAGAAACTCATTAAATATACAGACACTGGTGTTCTAAACAAGAAATTTTATAAGGCTCTATTAAAAGGCTCTATTAGTGGAAAAATACATTCCGTTGGCAGAAAACTCAGGGCAGTATCTTAATGTGCAGCGCATTTTAGCCTAACTGAAGGTATAAAAACATTACTGTGTAACATTTTTAGTAATAAAATATTTAATTTATTGTTATTAATTATTTTCATGGAAGAAAATGGTTTCCACTATTTGCACTTCATTCCAATCCAGTTGCACAGAGCAATGTGGTTCAGCGGGACAGCGACGTCACGTATATGCGATATGACATAGGATCGAACCCTCAGTATGGACAGACCTGTTTGTATGTTCCCTTTCCATCTAGTGCTCTACTGATTATATATCAAAGGCCGAGGAATGGGCTGTCCTATCTGCGGAAAAATTAACATAAAGACTCCTTGCTATTAATAATATAGGCTGTTATGTGTTAAAAAATGCATATTATAAATTCCCCTATTAAAAAAGAGTAGCATATGTGGAGTCAGCAGGTTTCGTTTCTAATTATCTAGACCAAATGTTACTGAATATGTAGTGTACCGGTGTTATGCAGATATGTTGTGTTGTAGTGTGCAATCGGCACAAAAGTATTTTATGGGCATACGTTTGAAAAAGTATTGGGAATGAGTACGTTGGAAAGTGGTTGAGATGAATCTACTCAAACTAAAATCAGCTACGTTGAACTAATATTGACGATGGTCAGGACGACCACGGTAGAATTGACAAACGTATCAACACTGCTGGTAGCCATCACCATTGGCTAGCTACCAAGGAGCCAACGAGGTCTTCCTGGCAAAAACAATCATTACTGACCAATTGGAGCAATGCTATTTCCATTTTCTACACACATGGCTTCAAGATCACTAAGTAAAGAATCATACATTCTCTTCCACTAGTATGGCTGATTAGATAGACGAGTCAAGAGAAATTTAGGTAATGATGACATGGCTGAGAACAGACCGATGTAAGCTCAATTATCACATGTACACAAAATTCCGAGTGGGACACACTGCAAAAAGGGGATAGTAGCACACGCACGCACGCACACAAACACGCACGCACACATCATGACACTCGATCATTTCTTACTGCATTGTTACAACTATCAGGACCAGAGGAAAGCAATCTGGACTTAAGTTAATTCCTGAAGGACAAAATATTCGGCCCCATGAACAACCTGCAGCACACAGCAATATTTGTTCGAACTATTGGGGTCTCTGTCTGAGCGCTCGAAGAAGACGAAAACGAAGATGGACATAGATCCAAGTTTTTTTGACATTATACACCAATAACAAAGAACACCGTTCGAGTTTTTGCTACCACATGGCGGTCTTCCAGGTATGTGGCATATATATTTAAAGACGTCTAATTGGCTGCTTCGTGGTGATGACCCAGACGCCAGTGCCAATGAAACTAACAATACCGAGATTGTTTGCTCTGTGACTGACAACATTGGCGGAGCTAGGGTTTTATATTGAGTCGTGTTATGGGGTGACAGACATAAAAGGTGATGGGTGAAAAAAAAAAAAGGTGTGATTGGGGGGGGGGGGGGGGGGCGGTGGTGATGGTGGTGGTTCCCTTGGCCCCATTTGCCTTCGCCAGTGTGTGACACGTAAGTTAACCGTATTAAAGGTATCCAACCTTGTAGTATGTATGTATCTACTATTTAGATCTAAGCGCACTGTTTTTAAACAACTTGTAAGATAAATGGTATCCAATCATGTAGTATCCTCTATGTATTTACAATTTAGATCCAAGCGCATATCTTTCTCGTAGCCTAGGACGTGTGCATGGAGAATTACTAACACGGGAAGTGAAGGTACATAGGTGAGGGGTAGCTAACCTTGTGTAATGTTATGAAAATCATAAGGGATGAGGTAACGCGTAATCCACATGATATCACGAATTGCATATGCACAAAGCTGTTCACAGGTAATATTCTGTCCGTATACTAAAGTATGACAGGGGTGGATACACAATTAAGTGAAAGGGGCGAGTCAACAAATTGTGTATGGGTGTGTGGGTGTGGGTAATGTGTGGCATGCTTCCATCAGAGTACTGTTCAAGCACGCCTGTCGTGGACACAACTTCTGACTTCGGCAGAGAGATCTGTCCAAATACTGGTAAATTTATATTCATGAGCAAGGGACAATGTTGTTAGGGAGGGTGAAGGCCTAATTCGCAACCCAGTTTATATAGATCCACCCCCACCCCCGTGACGTATCTACGGACCCGTACTACATTATAAAAGTAGAGCTAATATTTAAAATGCATTAAATAAATGTGTAACACGTAAATAACACTGACTTAAATAATTAGAGCATGTGTGGCTAGCTACACTGGAATATAATATAATTTATGTTGTAGATATTTGATATCTTCATAAAAGTGTGCTTTAAGATATTGCATAAATGAATGACAAATGACAAATGAAAGCTTAGAAGGAACATATTTTCTAATTAATTTGATTAATTAAACATGATTAATCATGCCAGGTAAGCTGTTTACAAACAAATGGTGTTTTCTAAATATAGGTACATTTTTAAACAATGAAATCTACATAGCTGGCTTGCTGGAACCGAGAGGTGCAGTTTGATACCTTGCATGCCTATATTTTGGTTTGGACCTTTTCTCAAGTATATTTTAGAGTGAAAACCGAGTGTTGCCGAAGGACGAATGACGTCACGTGTGAAAAGAGGAGGAAGACAGTAGGCAGTCCGAGAAATGGCGACTCCGTGATATGTCGCTTCAGGGGGGTACTGAAGTGGACCTCATGTTCTGATGCCCCACCAAGATATTTTATATTGTGTCATACGAACTAAGTGGATTATTTCCCTCAATATCTATTGTTTGGATAAATATGGCGGCAAATATGTACAGAGTTGGAGGTAAGTAATTTCAGATTATGAGAAGAGCATGTCTGTCCATATGAGTAGCGCGGCATGATACAATTAGAACGCGTTGGCGGTTTAATGACCGTGTACGCCATTTTTCACGCATCATGACCTACAAAAATGTTTTAATTAAAATCTTAATACGATTTAATTAATATTGTTCTTTACTTTTGTTTATTTTTATATCTCACTTCCTTTATCGATTGAGAATGGACGATGCCCATACACGCGCAATGTTGTGAATCGGTTAACTTCATAGACATTTTTTTTATGTGCGATATCTTGAAGCAGTTTAGTACAAGTCTGTTAAAACATGATCGATTTTGCACACACCCAGTACCAGTAATATAATTAAACATAGTTTGTACTCATGAAATGTATTTATTTATGTTTAAAACACGGATGTTCCCCCTGAGGAACTATTTTTTGTCAGTGGCTAGTACTTACACCGGTAGATTATCGACAAGTTCTACACAAAGACTTTTTTTTGCTCTTTTTACAGATTATGTCTATTTTGAGACATCTTCAACATCCCCATACCAGATAAGAAGAATAGAAGAACTCAACAAGGTAACTATTAGTATTTTAGTCATTTTATGATATAATTCTTTTATGGGACTTTTATTGATTTCGATTCTTTCTTTTTTTACCCCCTAAGTGGGCCCCTTAGCGCCCAACTATTCGCGTATTGTTATTCAATGCTAATGCTTATTGACTGAGATGTCAACATCTCTGCTTCTTTCAGACTCCCAATGGAAATGTGGAAGCAAAAGTCATGTGTTTTTACAGAAGAAGGGACATCTCTAGTTCTCTTATTATGTTGGCTGACAAACACCAGTGTAAGTTTTTAATTATTTACAAAATGTTATTGATGATTGGTAATATTGATGTCAGTGTTCTTAGTAATTTAGTACATAGATGCTAATATATTGGCATCAAATATAACCATTTTATTTTCTGGTATTAATGTTATTTAAACTAAAATGTGTTTGATGGAGACAAGAAATGAAAAGTTCGTCTGCTAGAGTTAAAAGTAGTCCCAAAGTTACACCTACCTTTTAGTTGGGCTGTTTGGAAAGTGAAGTCCAAGAATATTACATTTATTTTTATAAAATAGGAAAATAAATGGCAAGATGTATTAACAGCTCAATGCAATAAGTATTACAAAACTATTTATATATTTTTTTAAATACTAGAACTTGTGTGAAATCTTTTTACATTATACAATTACTTTTTAAAATCAGTCAATATTATCGCTATCTAAAACAATGCATGTTTTATTTCTAACATTTCTGGTTTAGCATTATTATAATTTATGTGCTGAAAGCAAGTTAAGAGATTTGTCTTAAAAAATTTGTATAAGTTGCTATTGCAGGCCGACATTTACAAGTAATTTTTGTTCACAGGTGACTGTTTGTTAAAAAGTAGTAGACAACTGGCAAGTACAAAAGATTGGGCCTACTAAGCATAAACAAGTTAAACGTGCCTATGAAATTATCAATATCTTAATTAGTTTAAAAGGATTTCCAAACAAATCATGTTTACTTTCTATATTAGTTTGCCAAACTCCAGCTTAGATTGTCAGAATTCATTATAGATTCATTTATTTTGAGAAATTTTTTTTCTTCGCCAGAACATGCACGGTAATTATGTACAGAAGTTTAGCCAACGATATGGTTAAGTGATCATGAGTTGGACAGTTGATGTCTGTTTGTATCTTTGGTGCATTAAACAATTACTGTACAATAGCTAGTATTCCTTAGTCTTCATGTTACAGTGTTTATTCTGTTAAATAAACACTTTATTAGTAGAGCTGGGCGTAATACCGTATATACCGTTTAGTATTGGTATCATGTCAATACCAAATTACCATATTGAGCAAATATCAAAATACCCAAATTTCGGTATTGCAAATGTTATCCACCATTTTGTAAAGCACAAACAATATATCTGACGAATGCAAAATAGCTGATAAGAAGAGAGAGAGATGAGGGCCTTATGTATGGAATTTAATTTTATTGAGATGGAATTCGTGGGCGAGACGTAACTTGGATATGCATTTAAAGCAGAATATACTGAAAATATCTCTATATTCAAGGTTGAAAATAGCTACGGGCGACTAAGAATTTTACAAAAGTAGTCTGTTGGGCGACCATTGATTTTAAGGTCTGGCGAGTATGGTACCAGTTGGAAAAAGAATGAAACTGAATTGAATGTGACAAAACACACCGAGTCTGTTTTGGCACGAACTACCGATCTGGTAGCAGAATACATAGCACATACTCTATATTTTGACAGTGCCAGACTTGGCTTCTGTGGCTTTGGTCCGGGTCTTTTTAATTTAGCTCAAAACGTACAGAAGACACTGCATGTATTTTTAAAATCTGGAATGAATGAATTAATTAATGTTTAACGACACCCCAGCACAAAAATACAGATCGGCTATTGGGTGTCACAAATGGTAGAAATCTGGAAGTTGTCGACTTACTGGAATGGACTGGATACGCCATAATTATCAAGTAGGGATACTATTTGACAATTGTTATTTAATGTTATGGTAAAAAGGAATCAAATTTAATTAGCTTACATTATTCTGGTACAAAATCAAAATCTTGTAGTTTTGACACACTGACGTGAGTGCATGCACACATATACAAATAATAGAATTTTTTCATTACTACAGGGCTTATTCCAAAGGTCAGTTAACTGACTGTCGTTGTCGGTATTCTTTTAAGTTTAACTGATTTGAATGAAATAAGAACTGATCTGAAGTGACATCAATACTTACATGATGACATAGCTGTCTAAATATTACTGTAATAAAAAATAAGTACATTTGTTTATGCTTTGTAATATGATAATTAAGTACATCGTATACTTTGGTAAAATGTTGTTTTTTTTTGGTAGTTTTTTTCACAGATTTAGTTTTCTTTCAATATTTTATTAGTAACTTTCTACCGTAACATTTAAAATATTCATATTAAACGTACACGTGTGGGTGCTTCGTCTATAGGACAGCCACTCCTGAGAAAATCCTTTACTGGAGATTTTATGCTCTTGCATCGCCACAAAGTTTATTTCATCCCTCTTGCATAGTCATAAAGAGAACTGCCACCTCATACTAGTTTATATACTACAGCACGCGCACTTCTACCTTTATTGTTGTTGCATTATTTTTTTTACTTAATAGGCAATGCAAGTCGAGCGGCATTACTTGGCTGTTCTATCATTTTGTCTTCACCCCTGTATTAAAAATGACAATTAATCTGTATACCTTAATGATAATTTGTAAAGAAACATTTTCATTTATATTGGATTCCTTTTTTCAATTTTTTTTTATTTAAGTTGCTATGGGGTTAAAACTTAAGAACACGGTTTTATATGAACTTTAAATTTATTCATTATGAAGTTACATGCCAATTCATCGGTTTTCTTTTGAAGCAAACAGACTATATACGGTGAGCACATGCTTATTATTCAAGAAAGTTTTCATTTTTGCTGTGCAGTTAAATTTTAATATGATAATTGGAGAGCTAGTTGAATTCGAGAAGGGCCAGTAAAATATTTCTTCAACTAGCCCTGCTGGCGACCATGGTTTTCATGTTTATTTTCAACCCTGTATATTGGTATCAGTATTGTATCAGTACCGAATACCGTACCAATATCGAGATAAATCACCCCCAAAATACTAAACCATACATAGATTTTATCAATGTATTTTGAACTTTTGCAATAGGGTAAACAATCTTTTTTCCAAAAGCGCTATATATGGCAGGCGATAAATTTATGTAAGGTATTGTTCATAACTTCAGAGTTGAGTTTTATCATGTTTAATTAGAAAGAATCCTGGGTTGACTGGCGAATTATTGCATACTGTTCATTGCGGCACTCTGATCGTGTGTTGTTGTACAAGGACATGTGAAACAAAATGGGAACCTCCAGTGGAGCTGTAGTCAAGGGTGGGACGGAAGACCATTACGAATGGTAACCATGTTTCAGAATACGTGTCACGGACACGTCACATAGAACCTCCCAGTTCTGCCAGTGGAGCTGTAGTCTGCTTCTGACTGTGGATATTACTATCAGTGTTGGGCACACCGGAAGTGGCGGATTAAAATCGCTGACTGGCGAATTATTGCATACTGTTCATTGCGGTACTCTGATCGTGTGTTGTTGTACAAGGACGTGAAACAAAATGGGAACCTCCAGTGGAGCTGTAGTCAAGGGTGGGACGGAAGACCATTGCGAATGGTAACCGTGTTTCAGAATACGTGTCATGGACACGTCACATAGCACCTCCCAGTTCTGCCAGTGGAGCTGTAGTCTGCTTCTGACTGGATATTACTATCGGTGTTGGGCACACCAGAAGTGGCGGATTAAAATCGCTGATTAATGTCAAACTAAGGGGCGGGCAAAGGTCTGCCAAGTCGGACCAACACAGGGTTGGCCTGTTGGCATCAATGGAGAGGTCGATTGTCAGATCAGGCAGGCTATCGGTCATTATTGAAGAGCCGAATAGGCTGACATTTGTAATTTGAAGACTTCCACCTTTTCTGCTGGGTTTGCCGTTGAAAAGTACCTTTTGTTTTCGATGCCTCTAAAAGTAGAGATGAACTGAAGGGCCTTGATGGTCGCTGTAGACTGTTGGTCTTTTTATTATCTGTAACAGTCTCCGATACCTTCTCCACAAACATCTGCGCCTGGCACCTAAAGTAAACTGCTTGAAGTGAGCCTAACACCGTTGTTGTGTTAACATGGTTGACATCAAAGTGATGATAGACATCATAAATGCTAGCATCTTCACCGATTGTTGCAAAAAAGCGTAGCCCGTGACATCTTTAACTTGTGAGGCAAGGGCTGCCAGGAAAATGTCCAGATAAGACAGCACGTAGAGCAGTCGACGTGTGGAATCCTGTGAAGCAACGGTCTGTTCCTGAAACCACTATAGATTGATGTTTACCCAGTCTATCGATATTGTCGTCAAGTCCAGGTGCAGCATCTTTAAAAGGCATATTAATGACTGCATATGCCTGTAGTGACCAATGTGGAATAGGCACGAACAATACTGTATCTCTGAAAGTGTTGTCCAGTTCAGTGGCAACCCTAGAGATCAGGGATTGTGCGTCCAGTGAACATATGACAACATCCTCGGGTGCAGCATTGGTGGCAATCATAGGGACCGGACCCTTGTTTGATGGAGCTGGAGGGTGCAGCAGCGATGGTAACAAGTCATACACGACAACCAGACAATCTCTCATTGTCATCCACTTCCCTGCTTCGGTGTCCTTGATTACCATTTGTTGTGATTCATCAGATCGGAAACTGATGATCATCAGGGGTAACTGTTGCCGATGGGCTGGTTGAAGCGGGTAGACCGGGTAATGTGGCAGCATTCATTGTCGTAAAGGTCTACTGCAGCATGGCCGGTAGAATATTTTTGAGTATGTCCGCCATGGACTCTGCAATTGATGAATGGCTGGCAGGAACTGCAGCCGCCAAGGACTCAGTCTTCTTAGTCCATATGGCTAAGGCCTGGAGATGGGCGCTAAACTCTTCCAGTCCAAGAGGTAGACAGTGGATACATCTTGCATCGATATCACATGGTGTTTGTGGGGATTCCCACCTGCCATGAACTTCTTGCATTTTGAGCAAGATCTCAACTCTAGTAGAACTGACATTGTTAATTAATCTGTAACAATAAAGAACAACATGTACAATTCCGGTAAACAAATAGCCATCATTTTAAAAATGACGACCAATGACTGTTGACCGGCATAAGTGACAATGAATAAATATGGAAACAACACTTTCAATAAAGTTAATTAAGCCAAAATAATGTACAATAATATTGTAATAGTGTAGGAAAGTATTCCACACAAGAAATCCTCAATTAAACTAAGAGAAAAAGACAGACGTCCGAACCACAGTAGCTAAGGAAAAAATCTAGTGACTGGAACAGGAAGGATAACACAATTGAATAGTTTTAGGCCATCCCTTTGGCTGTTGGGATGTTCAAACCGGACTACTATCTATCCTTAGGGGAATATGCATTTTGTTTGAGGACAGGTGAAGTATTCATAAAAACCCCCCAAAAACCTTGCTTTGTTTCTTAAATGGTCGAATAATTGTCCGGGCATTGCAATACACTTATTTCATAAAATTATATATTAGGTAAAACAGTGGTGAGTGGACAAAGAGATTTGGCTAGCGAAATATATATGTCATTTACTAGGCAACAGCAAGTGAAATAAAACTTAACATTGAGCCCTGTCGCCTATAACCTGACCCAGCGCTGAAAACCAATACAGAGTTACTTCCATTCTGGTTCCCTGGATCTTGCTGTACTGTTTACTCTTTATTCAGATAAGTGTCCTCTTTGTTGAGGGGGTGGTGAGTTCAGTCCTATCATCCCTTTTGCAACATAGACATTTGCCACTTCCTGTGAAATATGTTTAAATTAGTCGAAAACAGCTATTTTTTGTCTGTTCCCATTCTCATCTCTGAACATATCTGGTCACTATTCCAGCAAGATTTCTATCAGAATTGTATACTAGCAAGTTTTATGCCAAAAAATTATTTGAGGGTACTTAAAAACAAAACTGGTGGTGGGGGGGGGGGGGGGGGGGGGGGGGGGGGGGGGGATTTAGTTCAGTTGGTTGAATGCTCGCTTGCATCATGGGATCGAACCACATCAACTGATTGGATTTTTTCTCGTTATAACCACAACTGGTTAAAGGTCGTGGTATGTGCTTTTCCTGTCTGTGGGAAAGTGCATATAAAAGATTTCTTGCTGCATTAGGAAAAAATTTATCTGGTTTCCTCTGATTATTACGTGTCCGAATTACTAAATGTTTGACATCCAATTTGCTCTAGTGGTGGTGTTAAACAAAACAAAAAAAACAAAATCGATGCCAAGTGCCCTATTAGGTGGTAATAGAGCTATAATGATATGGGAGGTCGCGATATTATACATATTCCGATACTTCGGTTGTGATACGATATATATCCCAATACTTAACTTTTCATATCAGTCTTCAATAAATAAACTGTTTAGTTCAAGTTTATGAAACATGATAACCTTAATCAAAATTTAAGACATGACACAAGCTGTATTACAGGATAGTTTTATTGTCACCTGACAATAAAATGAGATTACGTTTTGATTGCTCTACTGTGCATGTTCATAAGCAGGGATAAAAATCCAAGTGGATACTCATGGAAGCAGTTCATGGGAATCCTCCGATTCTGAACATTTTCAGAGAAGTACTTTACCAACAGTGTTACCGGTATTATATAGAATTATGTGTCATATACTACTAACTGTATATGGATTAGTGTACCGGTATATAAAACAACCATTACTATTTACTGGAAAGAATAACCAATTTGTCATTAACAGTGTATCCAATTTTAAAGCAAAAAAACGCAAAAACTAAAAAATTTTTTTTTACCAAAAGTCTTTTTAGCTGCTGGATCCATTTTTCTTTACAGTTAGTTTTTTTTAGGTGTCTTAGCAGCCCCAAGTTCAGCCAGCAAACGTTTGGCTAAAGTTCGCGAACTAATTTATTGGTTCCCAACGTGGCCATTTGGTTTACTGTGAAGCGCATAAACCAGTCTATCGGACGTTTCTCCACTCGGTCTGACTGAACGCAGACCAGGTTACTTTTCAAATATTGTTTATTCGTAAACAGCGCATGTGATACTTTTGCCAATGAATTTTGCGCATTGGTTCAATGTTTGTATCGATATTACTGAAGTACATTTCCGCTACCGAAAATAAAATTAATTGATTAAAAAGAGCAGGTAATTCAAGGTTAGGAACATAATATCAGCGAATTAACATAGAAATGTTTGATATATTACTAAATATGGCACACTAAATTACATTGTACTGTCTATTGTTATTATGTAAGAACTGAACAAATATGTTCCTTTCAGTTCTCTTCGTTGGAAATTTGGTTCATAGAAATGGGCCAACCACAGCTTGGCTCCAGACCAGACTAGTCCAGATAAACCACTATGTTTCGAACATGCACAGATTTGAATGTATGCTATGCTTTTGAAGCCAGTTTAAACTTAAGCTTGATAACCAGACTATTTTTTATTTTATTTTATTTTTTAAAATTTTGTAACGTATTACTCACTGATTATTCAATTTAATAAATTTGTGGAAATATTTCACACGAATCCAAACAGATTTGGATGTTTTATGCATGCGTGAATCCTGGCGCGAATCGGATTTGGAGATTCGTGCAGATTTTTAGCCCTGGTAAGTTCGTAAATTTCTGTTTCAACTTTTTTACACATTTTTTTTAAAGCATGAATGTATCGTATTTTATAGTGAAACAGCTGTCCTGGATCAATGTATCGTATCATGGCCCTTTTATCGTTTACCGGGTATATCATAAAGGATTGTTAAAAAGCTGATTAAACTCTTATCTTTATTTTTGCTGAATATTTAACAATGTACTGTCATTACAACTCTTAGCAATAGCAATAAACTGGGTGCAGTAAGCTTTGGCAGACGATTGCGATTTAGTTGCATGTAATATTTTTTATTGTCGCACATATATATAATTAGCAATTTTATCAGTGCGTTCAAATGGCGCCAATTAATATACAGAGCTGTTTGAAATGTTACAGAGTAGCCATGAAATGCATTCCACAATGTGGATTTTAAAACGGGGCAGAACTGTTGGATACATTAAAGTAGTAACTGGGCATGGACACCCATATTCATTCAGAAATTATGGGTTAGAAATAAATTATGTTTAAAAATAGCCTTAATTTTGCCATAATTTTTTTTTTGCTAATTGAAACCTGAATTTGGGTACAGATTTTTGGGCCAAATTGCTAATAATGTTTTAAGTCCAACTTAAACCCTGCACCTGTACATAACACCATTCTTAAATAACAACATTTTGAATGTTATTTAAAACGGATATCACAGAGCTGCAGGGCTCGAACTTACCAACAACAATTGCCATCATTAATCTATAAATTGCTATGGTTCAAGAGCATCACCAACGGCACTTTTGTGCCACTGGATAAAAATTACTGCTGTTTGTAAAACTCCTCAACAACAGAAACTTGAATATATATCTGATGTACATTATCTGCCAGTATTTTAAATTTGTACATTTGAATATGTCTACATGCAACAATATAACCTTTTAGTCATATTTATTTGCTGTAAAAGTCACCTGTTCAAGCCCTGGAGCTGGTACTTTCAAATAGCCATACTTTTAATCACAATTATTTTATGAGACTTGCTAAACATAACAATGCAAGCCTGGAAATAAGTGGGCAGTCATGGACACTGTCCGGTACAAAGTTGTCAACTGGCTAATTTTGACAGTCTCCAACTTAAATATTAGCGATAATTTTTTCTGACACAAAACAAAGTATTTTTGTGTTGAAGTAGCTTGAAACGAACATAGAAAGATATTCACTTGCACTAGTATCTAACCAGTTCGATGCAGTACATTTTAAAATTGTTTGTCGACCATATCATGTAGAATGCACATGCTTATTTTGGAACTGTTGCTAGAATGCCTTCGTGTTTGCCCGGAAATGGTGTTTCCCATGTCTATTAATAAACCTGAGCCAACCTGATGATCCGATGCATTCTGAAAGACCCAAATTGACAACAAATATTTTTACCCTCTAAACTGAATAGTGGACGAATAATCTAGTCCCATTGTGTTTATTTAATGTAAGTGATATCTCTGAAACCGCACGGTCCTGGAAGTAGCAGTCATTATTTACATCTGTCCAATAAACAGGTAGTGTGATATGCGCGTGCTCCAGGTTGGCTGTCAGTTATTTATCAATAGTAGCTTGTGTTGTGGTTTTTACAAATGTCGATTACGCAATCAAAATTAAATGGGAACATAATATTTGTTTTAAAATAACTAAAGTACATATTATTCAATATGGTTATTAGGTGCTTTGTTATTATAAAGTTATTTCAGTTTCAAATGTGATTGGAATTCATTGACATTTTGTTGGCCTCATCACAGTCAGGAAAATAAATTTTTAAACAAATATTTAACCAAATTAATTTTTCAACTTGGCTTCGTGGAAATGAAATTGCAGCATGTCAGAAAGTCCGATGAAACGTCAACTTCTTTGATTATGAACAAAACGCCCCAATAATTGATTGCAGTTATTTGCTGGTTTTGTTACTTTTCTATATTTAATAGTGCACAAAATACAACACAAACTTTTACCTCAATCCAAACCCCAATAAGGCCAAGTAAAAAAAATTGTTTGGTTCCTGTTACATGCCAAAAACAAATAGGGTAGGTAGGTAGGGAAAACCCCCCCCCCCCATTTTCGAGCTAATATTTCCTGAATAGTATAGCAGATTAATATATTAAAAGCTCTTTCTTTGTGTTACAGTGCAACTGACAATACATACTCTAATGAGAATCATTAATTATTTTCTATAAAAAAAACCCATGTCGTAACCTAGTCAAACCACAATCCACAATCGGTATTAATGTAAACACCACCCAAGTCTAATACTACACGGTAAGGTTATAAACTACGATAACACTAAAATAACACTATAATTTGTTCATTGGAAAAAAGTTTTAATATCAAAGGTCTGATCCACAACATGGTTACACCCCCTCACAACTACAGCAACAACACTGATCTTCCCGGCCTATTTCATTGCCAGTATTGCAGTAACAAAATGTACATCATGAACACAACGAAGATGTCAATAAAAATTAACAAAATAAGTTAACAAAAAGATCTCCATACTAACTATCCTCATAGCAGAGATATCAAAAGAAAACAACTATTTTCAGGAAAACAGTTTCCCTTTTGGTCGTCCATAAGGACACTGCACAGTATCTTTGCACTGTTGACAAAGAGGTAAAACAGGTTTGTATTTTTGCTTTTAAAGGTCTGATCCACAACATGGTTACACCCCCTCACAACTACAGCACTGCAGACGCTATTAAATGTGAAAAGAGTTGTCATTTCTTAAGGTTTTGGGTACTACCAGTTCATTTCAAATGCCATGGATATCATATTTAATAATAAATACAGGGGTTATTTGTCAAACAAATGCAAAATATTGATAGAGTTGATGTCTAAATATTTAATTTAAGTAATCTTTTCAGCATAATAGGCTATTTTCATGTTTACTCTTTATGTTTAACATTGAATCGTAACTCGGTATTTCTAGAAGTTCGATTACGTTTTAGGGAATTCCCCTACCAAAATAGACTGGACATTTGTATCATTCTGCTTTTTAACAGTAAACTAGCGTAACATTTTGAAGATTGGATTCACAAGTTCCGAGTAGTTCCGAATGAGTACGAGAACACGTCCGAGAGCATGTGGTGTCAATGGCGTCTTCCATTTACAGAGTAGAATGTCAAAAATGTGCTCATTCAAATCAAATAATATTACACATGTATTTAAATCAATTTCAAATGAAACGACATTCAAGGAATCGGAACACCTCGTCACATTCCGCTACGCTTATATTTCGTGGAAATGTACGAGGAGTTCCGAATGGCTCTCGGAAGCTTTTCATTTGGAACTCTTCGGAAGTAAAATTGCGCGAAGTGTTCCGGGTCTTCTGGTAACGAGATCTTGGACTGACAGATCTCGTGGCATCTCTCTGCAGTTGTTGTTTTTAAAGTCGACGAAAATTAGGATTGATATTAATGGATTATTAAATAAAACAGGTGGAAAAAAAAGGGTGGGGAAAAGGTTAAAAAAAAGTTTAGGGTCGGCACCAAAAATTTAGGGACGGTCGGGTAACCGGAACCAAACAATATTTTTTACTACGCCTAAGTTAAATACCCATCCAAATAAGAATTTCTTTCTTTTCTTTTTCTTCTTTCTTGCTTTCTTTTTAATTATTATTTTTTTTTTTTTAACATATGACTCAATTTGGCCTGTGAGTGTAATGTTTATAATCTGCCCCATCCTCCTACAAAATGTTCTTGTGTAAATAAGAAATGTTTGAAGTGTTTTAAAGGGTGGGGGGGAAAACAACTATTTTTGTGGCCAATTTAGAAGATATTTATTTATCAACACAAGTTGACCAAAATTTGTTATAGTCTGTTCCAATAAAGTGCACTAATCACCTGTTTATTGACATCTTTATTTTAATTTCAAGAGTAAACACCACCTTGTAGATCAATGAGAGCCCAAACAAGTAAATGCTAAATTAGGTAGACTATCATTAAATAGATTTCCGACAGTACTTTAGTCATACAGTGTGAATGGTGCTGACCAGTTTATGAACTTTTGTTAATGATTTGGGAAATTAGTTTGGTCCCCTCCACATCAACAGATTTTGAAAGTTTTCCAGTATTTGGTGTTATTTTTTAAATTATTTTACTAAACAAATAATCAGTCATTATACCCAGTTTTAAGGATTTTGGTTGATTGTTTGGAGGACATGTAGGGGCTCACTTTGAGGTTGCCCCTCAGAAAATTGGGTTGATAATCTTTCATGTTATACCAATATATTAAGTTATATTTACGTTGCAGCAACTGAAAGGTTGGAATGCACATTTTCACATTCAGAAGATTTTGAACTTCACTGACACCAAAACTATTGGCTTTGTCCGATTTAAATGGCCTGTTTGTTGAATTAATGATCTTGGTAGCATTAGCCATTTTCTGGAACAGTATCAAAATTATCAAACCTAATAGTAATAAGGGGTGGGATTTAGCTCATTTGGTTGAGTGCTCACTTCAGGTAGCTATATATACACTGTCGACTAACCAGTAAACAATTTAGCTGACACTATGGGATGCCTATGGAATGTACTGAAATCATTGCTATCACACACACAAAATAACTGCAATAGCTTTGTTTTTCATTTGGTGCATCTTCAAACTGCGACAATTCCTGTATACAGGATCTGTTATCACTGAAGTTAAGCTGTTAGAGGTGGGGTATGTCTGATATATTAATGGCTAGGACCTATAGAGCAGTTGTTCCGCCCTCATTGATGGTAATGGGGCGGGACATAGCTCGGTGTTAAAGCACTCGCTTTATGCACGGTTGGTTTGGGATGATCCCCATCGGTGGGCCCATTGGGCTATTTCTCATTCCAGCCAGTGCACCACAATTGGTATATCAAAGGCAGTGGTATGTGCTATCCTGTCTGTAGGATGGTGCATATAAAAGATCCCTTGCTACTAATGGAAACATTTAGTGGGTTTCCTCTCTAAAACTGTCAAAAATGACTATGTTTGACATACAATAACCAATGATGGTGGTGTTAAAACAAACAAAACTTCATTGATGGCATTCTGTGTATACTTTCTGTGAGGTCTGTAAGCAGCTATAAATCACTAAGTAATATTGATTTATATAGCCTATATTTGCTTGAAGGCATAGTATCACATGGTTTGAATTTGACAAAACACTGGATTATAATAGAAAAATGTATTCACCTGTGTTACTTTAAGCATTATTATTGTACAGGCTAATATGTTTTTGTTAATCTACAGCAGAGAAAATTCTTCTAGTCTTTATATGTTTGCATTCAATTAACACTAGTTACAGCACTGTCTTACAAATATTTCAGGTGGCAGATATTAGCTACATATAAAATGTAAACCACACATAAGTTTATTGTATTAATTATACATGTATCACAGAAAACCCCTAACATTTAATGATATTGACATTTTATCATAAAACAGTACATATTACTGTGAAAGACCATCTGTATTTGTTTCCCTGCTATATTTTCTCTCAGTGCATTAAGTTCAAATCAATGATACTGTCAATTGAATTTGTCCTGATGACATCAAATGCAAACCTTGTCTTGTGCGTTGCATCCTGAACCAGAGCTAGTGGATTTGTAAATTCCACTAGCCCATCAAAATAAAGCACTAGCCCAAATTTCTGATCAGTTACAACAAATGTCATATAATGCTGAAAAACAATGTTTCAAGGAAACAAACCCCTATAGTATCTAAAAAAAACATGGCTCTTCTCTCTTTTTTGATGTACATTAGTATTAATTAAAAGTAAAATTTTAAGTATTAATAAATATTATTTAGTGAAAATTAATCTTGTTGTAATTGACGATGTAATAACTTGTTACTGCTTTTTGTAGAAATTTAGTTCAAGTTGAATATTAATTTATACTTATTGATTTGTTATATTACGTGGAGGAAAAACATTGTGAATTAGCGGTGTTTTTTGTTTCGGTGTTTTTAAAATTTGTTTTTTTTTTAAAGCCCAACATTTTGCATTTGTCACTAGCCCCAGGCGTCAGGCTAGTAGATTAGTTAAACTCTGCCTGAACGAAGACTTACTATGATGATCATAGCTCTTTTTAATGGCCAGTGCAAATGGTGTCTGTATGTGTAATTTTAGCACCTGCCACCCCTCCCTTATTTTTCTGTGCCCATCTTTATTTTTCAGCACCCTACTATATTTTACAACACCTATCTCCGCTATTTCCAAATGCACACTTTTTTCTACACATAAAAAAACTTTCAATGATCAGTCTACACAAACAAGCTGCGTTGTGTACGAAAAAGCAATTGATGAAACATTTACGACAGTTACCGTAACAAAATTTAACAGTATTTTTAACAGCCTCTATTTTGTCCCATACCTGTATCCATTTGTATGTTTAATACACACAGTAAAATTTATATTTTATTTGAGCAATGAAAACATTTTAATTTTTTACGGATTCGGCAATCTCCAATTGAAAAACCCCTTATTTGGCGCCAAATTTGTCAGGTGATCAGAACGGTCATTCTGTCTTTTGTTTCCACTAACTATCGTCTGATATTTTGTAGATATTGCAGATATAATTGGTTGTAACTGATGATTTTTACTTTCTGTCATTTCTGTCATTCTGTTTATTCAGCAGTTCTTTTTAAAATATTGTAAACTTTTCATTTTGGGGTGGATATCACCGCTTATAAAAACAACGGATGTGGTAGTGTTTTATCATTAAAATCATTTATCATTTATATACACCACCTTTACAAAAAACGAAACTGGTGATAATATTTTATCACAGCGATCGATTCATTCGATGAAGATGGAAATAACAAAAAATGTATCCGACATTAGGGGATCACTTTACAAACATCTTATTGTTTTTCGTATATCTTGAAATCTTTATTAAAATAATATTATTAAAACTGATCGGTTCAGCAAAACTGGGACTGCCCGTGAATGTCAGACCTATAAAGAAAGAAAGAAATGTTTTATTTAACGACTCAACACATTTTATTTACTGTTATATGATGTCAGACATGTTTAAGGACCACACAGATGTTGAGAGGAAACCCACTGTCGCCACTACATGAGCTACTCTTTCCGATTAGCAGCAAGGGAGTTTTTATTTGCGCTTCCCACAGGCAGGATAGCACAAACCATGGCCTTTGTTGAACCAGTTATGGATCACTGGTCGGTGCAAGTGGTTTACACCTACCCATTGAGCCTTGCGGAGCACTCACTCGGGGTTTGGAGTCGGTATCTGGATTAAAAATCCCATGCCTCGACTGGGATCAGAACCCAGTACCTACCAGCTTGTAGACCGATGGCCTAACCACGACGCCACTGAGGCCAGTATCAAACCTATAACATCTTCGGTTCAATTAAAAGACTAGTCTGCTTGTATTTCGTATGTAAATTTTTTTGGCACTTTTTTGTATGCAAAATAAGGATTATGTCTTTCCATAAAGTCTACCAACACACAACAATATGGTAACCATGCACTTTTTTTTTTTTTGCTTTTCGTTTTTTTTTTTTTTTTAAAGGGTGTGGTGCACGGCCACCTTCCTTTAATTTTCACCCAGCGAGAACACTGACCTACTACAGTCATTGCCACCCATCTTTATAATCCTGTCTTTGACGCATTATGGTATGGTGATGCAGATGTTGCTGTGAAAAACATTGAGTGAAGTGATTAATTGATCCCTTACTAGATCCTTAAACTAAAGGCACTCGGTCACAGATTTAGTGGACCTTTTTTCTCAAAATATGGATTGTAAATGAAAATTACATTTTGAATACCAAACCTCGCTATTGTATCGCCCAAAACATTTTAATTGAACCACGATTAAGGGAACCCCCATGACAACCAGTCAGGAACTTCATTTTAAATAATTGGAACTTTTTTATGAGGAGTCTAAAACATATGAGTATGTATGAGGCTATGTATACGACAGCCATGTAAAATACCCTTGAATTTTTTATATACAGTGCACGACTGCCATGTATAGAGACTGAAAATAATTTAAAATATATTATTTAACAAAATAACAGCAAATACGCTGAAATAAAATAGTTGAAACATAAACTCAAGATTTTTGCTTACTATTATTATTACTATTTATTTGGTAATGATTTTCACCAATTATGCTTAAAACATGTGAAAAATCTATTTTGGAAAGACTATTATTGCATTCTGTGACTTCTCGTTATTAATTAATGTTTCATCTTTTGAAGACTTTTATCAGAGCCAATTTTTTTTATAAATTCCAATATAAAAATTAACAGCAAGTCTTTTTGAAAAAAGAAATGGCTTGGGAAAGGTGTATCTCAAATATGTGATCTTGTTGATGAATACGGCAACTTTTTAACTTTAACCGCATTTAATAATTTATACAAATTAAATGCATCTTTTTTAGAGTATCAAGGAGATATTATTAACTCACTTAAGGCTTACCGTAGGAAGACGAAACTGAATATAATAGAAACAAATATTCCTTTAGATGATTCTCCTGTTCAACGAAAACTTTGTTCTATCAGAAATGGCTTAAAACTATATTATTACACACTTGTAACTTCTGAAAAGCCAAATTCTGCAATATCAAAATGGCAAAATTATTTTATTTCAGACCTTAATTGGCACACTATTTATTTAAAACCATTTGTAACCACGCAAGAAATAAAAACTTAGATGGTTCCAATATAGAATACTTCATAGAATAATAACTACTAATAGGTTCGCATATAAATTAAAATTAATTGACGGTGAAACGTGTACGTTTTGTCTTGAAGGAAAAGAATCTATAGTACATTTATTTTGGAAATGTAAAATTGTTCAGAACTTTTGGAATGATTATTTAAATTGGCTATCAAACTCATGTAAGCATATATGTAATTTAAAGCCTTCTCTTGAGCTAGTGATATTTGGATGTAAAGATAATATGAAACAGATATTGTTTTTGACCTGCTACTATTATTAGCTAAATATTTTATATATAAATGTTAAGTGCAAAGGGTTCAATTAAATATTATAGATTTCCGAAACGAAGCTAAACAAAGATATAAAGTAGAAAAATGTATTTATCTTAGTAAGAACAATCTTAATAAATTCGTCACCAAGTGGTCAGTGTATTATTCTTTCTTTGAACAGACCTAATTTTTGTAACTTTCCTTGTGCATCATCTTGTTCCCAGCGGTCCACGCATTAATAATGTATATATCATGTGCGTATTTTAAATATTTATGTACGTCATTCATAGAATGGAAAAGGATGAAAGTGTGGGGTTTGTTTTTTTTGGGGTTTTTTTTTGTGTGAGAGATAAATGGATAGCTACATTGGTAGATATATAGTGAGAGAGAGAAACAGACAGACAGACAGACAGACAGAGAGGCAGAGAGGGAGGGGTTGGGTGGGGTGGAGTTTGGAAGCCAGTACCCTAAAGTATTATATTATGTTGTTTTATTATTTTTATGTACCCTTGGCATGTGTTCTAATTGTAAACAAGGGGCTGGCAATAAAATTAAAAAAACAAAAAAAACAGAGCTACCATACACAGGAAACACTGCAGGAATTTTAGCAAAGGGGGTCTAGACTGAGGCAAGCAAAGTTTACATGGGGTTGGTAGACACACACTCCCCTGGACAATTATCGAGGGTGGGTGGGAGAAAAGTAAATTTGTTTAAGCACTGGGTTGAGCAAGCGATTATTATCATTATTTATTTATTTTTATTTTTTTAATTGGGGGGGGGGGGGGGGGGGGGGGGGGGGGGGGGGGCAAGGGTTCTTTTGGGTTTTTTATTTGTTGGGTGTTTTTTTAATTTTTTTTACAGAGCTCTGTACTTAACCTTTAGACTACTGGATTAATTTTTAACAAAAACCACGTTGAGTGGGTACAAGTTTATAATTATTACTCACATATATTCACTTAAATGTTTTATAAAAACATGAAATAAAGTTCATATATTAATCGGTAAGTATTATTTTCGTGTCTTTTTTTGTAATTTTTATTATTTTAGATCGGCTAATGGTGATTAAAATTAGGCAAAAAATCTAAAAAGTTGCGTTTACTTACGGGCATTTGTGGCCAGCTGTCCAGTATTTATATCCATTATTCCCGATAACAGTGGTTTTCTGACCAGAATTTTTTTTTAAACCCGAACTAAGATTCATATTGCAATATTTGGTAATTTTCGTTGTTGGTAAAACAATCAAATTTATTATCAAATTAGCTGTCACAATCAGCTATCGATCCCTGAAAATGACCGCGACGTGCCGCCATTGTTGTCAAGCGAAAATACTTGCCGAAAACCACTTTTTGAACTCAAAATTTCAAGGTATTTTCAATTGAAAAAATCAAAACAAAAGCCATTCATTATATTTCCGTTTCCGGTGAGTGTCGTGTGCAAAACGGCGGGAAATATGAATTGGGGAATGCACTGTATACAGTGTACAGTATATCGACTGACGTGACGTCGGGCAAGATATCTCGCCTACAGTAGTCAGAAGGTTAAGGTGGCAAATGCGTGAGCATTGATTTTAGCATGGGGAGGGGGTCTACACTGAGGCGAGCAAAGTTCATGGTGAGGGGGTCAGAAAAATGTATCACACAAATGAAAAAAATTGCTTGTCCTGGGACATGGGTATGTGTCTGCACCGACAAAAAAAGATTGTGGCGCAAATTAAGCTCTGTCTATTTGTTTACTAGTACGTTGATTACAATGTTGTGTCAATAAAATTGACCTCATAAATGCACATCCAATTTGCAGTTTTCAAATTCCAAACGTAAAAATATGGCTCATGGGGATATGGCATAGGTTGCATAATAATGAATTTGACAAAGTGAAAAATGAATGCGGTGTTTAGATTTTTCTGCGTACAATAAACAATAAATATACCTGTACGTGCAAAGGTCTAACTAGTCGGGATTATCGCCATTTAAAATGCTTCTGTTACTAAAATAAATTAATGTATAAGCTGTAGTCATGTTTTTATAATTTTTTAATAACTTATTTTGGATTGTTTTTCTTTCGATTTACCCTACTTCGCAGAGTACGGTCAAACGTTGTCGATACATAAGCTTAGCAAATTGTTTTGACACTGTGGTTATTTGGGGGATGCCCGCCATGTGACTCCAAAAATAATACGTCACACTGCTTCACTCCAGATAGCCATTATTTCTTTCTAAATTACGGACCGTCGACATAATTCAGTTATTTTTACAAAATATCACAAATAAGTGGGTTATGGTAGTTAAGAAGATGGTTAAATAAAGTACTTTTAGGTCATTAAAGGGATAGACCCTAGTTTTTAAACACTACAGCATATATTCCACTATTGTAGCCGTTTTTGATGACTGTAATCAAACATTACTTATATTTTATTGTTTAGATTATTCATTTCCATACAACCGAAATGTTTCTGGTCATCCTGGTATTTCTAATACCACAAAATGCTTTTTTTCTGATTTTTAAAAACGCACGTGTGTCTGAGAAGTGATGATTATGGAGTCGCGTTTCAGTCTATTTTAAAGGGCATTTCAACTACACAGACTCTTGTTTCACTCTTTTGTATCCAAATTTGTTTCAGGTTTGTAAATTAACCAAACTTGGTGTCCATTTTTATGTGTTGAAACTAAGGTTTAGGTGAAAAATATGCCTTAGTGTTTAAAAACTAGGGTCTGTCCCTTTAATTAGGTCAACCATCCATGGCCGAGTGTCTTTAAACTAGTCTGAGGGGAGTGTTGGAAAGTGGGAGTGATAGCTCCCAGGGAACATTTTGTTCAGTATTGCATCATAATTCGCTATGCAAATTTCAGAGATCGCTACGCAGTTTTAAAACATTAAACAGCCTTTTCTAATTAATTTTCAATTGACTAGAAATATTTCTAATCAAGGTTCATTCATTCATTCATTCGCGTGGTAGCTATGGGTTTTCTCTCACAACATTTTGGAATAAACATGTACCAAATTAACAATTGTTAGAAATATGATGAGATGTTCAACAGATATTTTATTCCTTTATGTAAATGTAAACTTAAAATGTAAAATTAATGTTAATGATTACTTTTGTTTTACAGCAGAGGCACTTCTTGGCCATAAGTTGTTGCAGGAAGAAGATGGAGATGAAGGTAAGCACTCTGTTTTGTTACATCTTTAACTATTGTTCAGACACATATACCCTATGCTTTGTGTGGGTGTGCGCATGTGTGTTATAAAATGAAGAAGTATTTATATAATACCATCTTAATTGTATTGACCAGGGGCCTAATTCACTAAACTCTCGCAATTTAATTCTAATTTAATGATGTATATTTTTTTTTTTAAGTGAATTTTACTGACGAAAAAACCCAACAAAAAACGCCATTGAAATTGCACAGAAGTTAATTTCAATCATGTAAAGTAATAGTTTTAGAAATGCTTACATTGTATAAGTTATCTCAGTTAAGCAAATTTTGAAAATGTGCAAGTCTAAAACCCCCATATTTTGTAACAGGTCACTACCAAATTTTCAGTGTTTAAGAGAATGATAAAACAGTGACAAATAAGGTCAGATCGGAATGTTTGAGTTTGATGCCATTATATGTACTAACATGTCTTCATCTAATAGATTTTTTTTTTACTAATGCTTTTTTTTAATGTCTAATGTTGTAGAAGCGCAAACTTCAATTCATTTCCTAATATATGTTTCTTCTTTTTAGTTTGTACAAGTATATAAAATTATATACAACGAAAGTTTAGAAAACATTTTTTTATGACGTCTAAATTTGCCATGGTTGAATAAACTTAAAAGAAAACCAGGTCCTCCTGTTGGGTTAAGGCAAAGGTTGATGAGTTTATGTTTGCAAATGGTAAACATTTCATATGTAAATACTAATTAATAAAAATAGGTTAATTTATAAATGTTATGCCATTTCTTTTAACATTAACTAAACTTTCGTTGTTGAGTAAAACCCAATTGGCCTACTACAAGCATTAAAATGATCAGAAACACAGAAAATAAAAACATTGATATTTTAAACTTGAACTAGAATTAAATGTGTTATGCTTATTTTGGGAGACAAATTTGTAAAGAAATCATGAAATGCATATTTAGCACATGTTGCCTACAAATATGTTTTTCTTTATTTGCAATGCATTTTTATAACAGATTGTGAAAGATACATGAATTGAAAGCTGATATTATTAAAAACAAATTCAAAAAGTATAATTGATTAATAAATTGTTTTGTTGCAAACTCAAGCCCAGTTTACACTGCCTTAGTTTTATAATGATTAATTCAGTTAAACTTATGTATGCATCGTAATTCACATGTTTGAAGTCTGATCCTCCACCTCACTGTGAGCATTGTCAGTGGAGATTGACATGTGCCACATTTTGGTGGAGTCTAATTATCATGTGATGAAATCCTGAACTTGTGTTGCAATATATGAGACATACTGAATTTTATTCTAAATGAACTGTGATGTTTGTATTTTTTTAACAATACTGTTTTAATTTAACTTGTGAATTATTATATTGATGTTGATGTCAGTTCATTTATGTATACGTAAACATTTGTTTGACACCCAATAGCTGATATATTTTCCATGCAGGGGTGTCATTAGCCTTTAGACTACTGGATTAATTTTTAACAAACACCACATTGAGTGGGTACAAGTTTATAATTTTTACTCACATATATTCACTTAAATGTTTCATAAATACATGAAATAAAGTTCATATATGAATCGTTAAGTATTATGTTCGTGTCTTTTTTTGTAATTTTTATTAATGGTGATTAAAATTAGGCAAAAAATCGAAAAAGTTGCGTTTACTTACGGGCATTTGTGGCCAGCTGTCCAGTATTTATGTCCATTATTCCCGATAACAGTGGTTTTCTGACCAGAATTTTTTAAAAACCCAAACTACGATTCATATTGTAATATTTGGTAATTTTCGTTGTTGGTAAAACGATCAAATTTATTATCAAATTAGCTGTTACAATCAGCTATCGATCCCTGAAAATTACCGCGACATGCCGCCATTGTTGTCAAGCAAAAATACTTGCCGAAAACCACTTTTTGAACTCAAAATTTCAAGGTATTTTCAATTGAAAAAATCAAAACAAAAACCACCATTTTGAAAAAAAAAATTTTTTCTTTAATTATATTTCCGTTTCCGGTGAGTGTCGTGTGCAAAACGGCGGGAAATATGAATTGGGAAATGCACTGTATACAGTGTACAGTATATCGACTGACGTGACGTCGGGTGAGATATCTCGCCTGCAGTAGTCAGAAGGTTAAACATTCATTCATTCATTCATTGCTGAAGACGGGCATTAGCAGGTTGACTGATAGTAATAGGCCTAGACATGTTATTTTAAAAAGTGTGTACTAAAAGTTGTTTTGAATGCTCAGTGTAAAAATATATATATATATATATATATATATATATATATATATGCTCAGGGTTTAATCTACCATTTGAATATGGAATATTCTTAATTAGCTATATAAATGTTACTAGTTATGATGTAATAACAGAGTAGCCACTTTATAATTTAGTCAACAAGCCTCCGGATTTTACTGAAATGATTGATTCATGGTAAAAATCCTGTTTATAAGTTGGTACATATGTATACCATGTTTGTTTGTATATTTATCTGAAGGTTTTTTCATTCTTAAATCCTGATCTTGCAAAATTACTACAAGCATTTTTGATACATGGATGTGAAGGGTTTCTGAACTGAATATTTGTTGTATTGCAAGGAGTGCTAAATTCTCAAAACTGACAAAGTTTTGGTATAAGAGGCAGTCTACTTTTCAACAAACAAACAAAAAAGTAGAAAATTGTTGATGTGTATATGTATGTGTTGCCTCATGAGTATGGGTATTTATTTATTTGCAAATGTTGGTTGTCGTACAAATAATTACCCTTCAAGAACATGGACTCTTTTTCCAGAACCATCGCTGTTGGATGAATTTCGAACGGATTTTGCTATGGGTTTGTATTCTTTATATTTTCATTGTAAAAATTTCAGATCAGTTGAAAAATGTGTTTGATCCTTCCTTGTCCAAAATATAAAATTGCTATGAAAAACCTTCATACAAAACAAACAAGGTATACAGTTGCAGAGCAGGCCAAATGACTTCTCCCTTCTAATCATGAATGGGAGACGTCTTCTTTGGTGTTTTAGTATATAGGTGGTAATATTTCATTTATTAGTTTTAATCAACATATGTATTATAGATATAAAAATATGGTGGTATGATGTGAGTTTTGGATATATTGGGAAATGTCTTTGACGGAGTTTAATAACTCCGTCCATTTTTTGTTTCGTGATCACCAAAAAAATCATGTCCTTTAATTTTGATGGTGATGCCAGGACTTGAAATAGGAAGTAAAATATGGCCTGTTGTAATAGTTTTTACGTTTATTTATAGGCAAAACAAAATTAATTAATAATATGTCATGCTAAGATAAAATATTGCTTGCTGGAAATGGCACAGCTCAGGATGAGGGGAGAGTTTTTGATGTGTGTAAAAACAAAATAGGACCTCCAAGATATTTTTAAGAATATAATGGAATTAAAGTATAACAGTCATGAACTAAATAGCAGATCAGATAGTCGTACATAATCCTTTACCTTTTAAAAATGACATTTTTTTTCCTTTTTCTTTTTTGGAGGGGTCTATTCACTTTCGCTAGGCTGCTATATTAAGCCCTGGATGCATACTGTTCACTGTTGCATATCACTCACTCTTTGCAGAGAATACAGGAATGTTTCAATTAACCACTGTAATATTTAACCTTCCTTTCAAACAAAGTCACTCTGCAGTTTGAGAATATGGATCCAGGGTTTTTGCCAGAGGATACAGTACAAAGGGTAAAAATACGTACCCTAAAATCTTGGGAATTAATGGATACATTTCTATAATTTTTTGAAAGATTATTGTAAGAGAACTGGACCTATATTCACATGTAAACGTAAATCTACGACTGAAGGGTTATTCACGAAACAATGAAAACGTAAGTTCTATGTAAAGTTGGACGTAAATAAAAGAATGCCTCCGGTTTCAATTAACGCTGCACGTAAGTCGTGTACATATAATAAATCAAGCACGATCGCCGTTACTTATGGAAACTGGCAGCATTTCCAATAATTGAAGCAGTTTGCGATGGCAAACGCCCATGGATTGAATATATTTTTGTTGGTGATCGAACGGATGTTTTCGACTTGGCCAATTTCTCCTGAGTTATCTTTTCATTTTTAAGAAATGTCCACAAGTTCGTACTAAAACGCAGATCCTCACCAATACCAAAATGCCATGGTTCGCCGTTCGCGATGTTATTGTTAGCAGACGACAAACAAAATTGCATTTTGCGCATTTGTTATTTACCTGGTAGCCATCGTTTCTAATGTTTGTTTTTTTAATTTTTCCAGTGAGAGTGTTAAATTGTAGATTTTATGTCCAACGAAGTTACGTTTACATTTACGACCGTCTTTGAGAATAAGGTGCTTCATGCACGTAAACGTAAATCTATGGCAGATGTAAGTGCTAGTCGTAGACATAAATTTACACCTTTTTGTGAATATGGGTCAAGCTGTTTAAAAGTACATGAATCGCAGTGTCTGATTTCAAAAGATATCAAACCCATAACTACCTATAGTCTGTTCCATCCTTCTACAAAAAAATGTTTGGTCAATATTTTCAGTTTTGTTTGACATAGAAAGAAAAGTAAAAGTGTTTGGGAAATAACAATTTTTTTAAAACCATTTTTGTGTTCAATTTAGAAAACAGTCGGCTCAGAAACAAATAGCTTAGTATTAAAAAAGGCATTCCCTGTGGGACTGATGCACTTACCTGTTTTGTTTTTATTAAATACCTTCAAATTAAAAACTGGTATGTTCTGTCCTATCTGTTGGAAAGTGTATAAAAGATCCTTATATGTGGCAGTAGTAGGTTTCTTCCCTGATTCTCTAGACCCAAGTATTAAACCAATATGTTAGTCACCAAATATTTGTTTCCTTTCCTTACAGTTTGTGAAGTTAACCTTTTTTCTTTCTTTTTTTTCCCAAATGTATTTGTTTAAATTTGCATTTTGGTGACAAGTTAAATTTAGTAATTAAATATATCCTATTGATGTGTATTTTTTATACTAGAGTGGATATCTTGGATCTAGTTATAAATCCAACTATTATTATTTTAACCTGATTTGGCCTTAGGGCCGGTTACAAGTCTCTGGTGGTGCAGACGTAAAAACCAGCAGAGCAGATCACTAGGTCTTCAGTCTAATAGATCCGTACATTTTACAGCTTGTGTTTGCCGAGGCAGATGGGAATATCAAATGTAGATTACCCTGTGCTATTATAGCTGCAAATGTAAAATAATGCAATAGTTGGCAACAGCAGAAATGGTTAATACTGTCCAACCGTTCTTATCACTGCCATCTATGTTATCATTTTAAAGTTGTCAAATTAATACACACATGGTAAGCTCTGACATTCAGCATCTAAATATCAGTAGCAATGGAACCTGTGTAATAAGGACACCTCAGTAAACTGAGATTGTGTGGCCATGTGTATTGTGTTACTAGTGCATGTGTCCTTTCCAACATGGTCCAGTTGTATTGAATGGCTGTTTTCAGGTCAGGATCAGAAAGATCTGTTGGTAAAAGCTGTAAAGGTGGTCTATAAATAGGTGCTGAGCCGCTTCTTGATACTAGCAGCAAATACATTCTTTGAACAATATAAATGAGTGTTTCATAATTATTGAATTATGTAAGGTGAACCTAAAATTTATTTGTTTGGGGTAGTTTATATTTATAGCCTTGTTGATGTTGGAAAATATTGTGTTTATTAGGTATACTATATTAGCTATGCATAATTAATCAACCTAGAAAAAAAAAACCTAATTGGGCCCCTAAGAACTGGTTTCAGCCGGTCTCTTCCAGATTGACAAGCTGCACTATGCTTCAGTTGCTGTTTGACCCTTGACATTAGAATACATGTTTGTATTATTGTGGAAACACCTTTGTTTAGTTATCAGGAATGTTTGTTGTGGTCAAATTTTATATGGGCTCAACTGTATATTTTACCTCAGTTTTGTAGATTATGTGTACACAACCCATATTGGGCCTGTGTGTTCACACCCCAGTCCATTGTTTTAAACTCTTTTCTTTAGAATAATATCAAATTTCTATTAAAACGAATTTAATTATTTTTAAAAAAAAGAGAGAAAATGGTAACGCTTAATTTTATTTAAAAATAAAATAATGAGTTGATTTATATTATTTTAAAAAGTTGAGATCACTGATTTTATTTGGACATCTTTGTTTCACTTGTGAAAAGTTTGAAAGTTACAGTTTAAAAAAAAGTTAGTTTCTTTTGTTTAACGACACCACTAGAGCACAGTGATTTATGCATCATCTATTAAATGTCAAACAGGATAATTCTGACATTTAGTTTTAAAGAGTGAGCATGCTGCATTTTTCCATTCCTAGCAAGGGATCTTTTTATATGCACTTTCCCACAGACAGGACAGCACATACCACATTGCAACTAGTCTTAATGGCCACTACAAAACCCCAGTGAATTTCTGTCTTTCTTTGACCTCTTACAATTTTTTAACCAAAATGAATGGTTGAACCTATTATTCACTGACTATAGACCCACTTATTTATAGTCCCATATATATTAACGATGAATGTGCCACAAAATTGTTGTTGTACACTTAGGGAAAGTATTAGTCCTAATAAAATTTTAATGTGTTGTCATAACAATGATGACCAGGAAGTATGTTAGTAATTAACAATAATTTGTGCTTTTAAAAAATACATACATAGGAGAGCTATACATGTTTTTTTGATTTAGAAACCCTGAATTGCTTACAGTAGCCAATATGTATCTCAGTCGGTAGAATGCTTGTCTTAGGTGATTGGGTCATAGGGTCAAATCTCTTTTGTGGATTCTTTGTTCTCCCCCCCCCCCCCCCCCCCATTTCAACCAGTGCCCCAAAACTGATATATCTTAGGTCGTGGTATGTACTGTCCTGTTTATGAAAAAAAAAATGCATATAAAAGATCCCTTGATACAAATAGAAAAATGTGTCAGAATTAAGAAATATTTGACATCTTAATATGTAGTTAATTATTAATTAATTAATGTGCACTACAGCACTTGGTGGTGTTAAACTAAGCAACTTAACTTTGTAAACTGAATTGCTTACATGTTCATGTTTACTGTTAGTTTGATGCAGTTTATTACTGTATGAGTTTGTACCAAAAATGTTCTGCTTAAATCTTGTGACATTACTGTTAAACAGTGATTCAAAGTTATAAAAAAAAAAATTAAAAAAAAAGTGTTTGTGTGGTAGGAAGTTGATTATTAATAGGAATTTGGCAAATTTTATAAGAAAATATGTATACCAAGTAAAGTTTAAATTAGCCAAACAGCAAAAATGGCAAAGGACAGACAATTTTCAAAGCAGCTTTTTTGATGAATTAATAATAAAGTGTATATGCCAATATTAACTTAATGAGCAACAACAGCTTAAACCCTGGTTGCATATTATATGTGCAAGTTGATCGTAATAATAAAAAAAAAATAGTGGATCGATTCCACAAATCAATCCATTATGCATACAGATAATTGTTTTCACTATCAAAGTTTGTTTTGTTTGACGACACTACTAAAGTATATTGATTTGTTAATCATCAGCTGTTGGATGTCAACATTTTTATCATTGTGACATATAGTCTAAAGAGAGGAAACCTGCTACATTTTTCCATTAATAACAAGGGATTTTTTTTAGGCACCATCCCATAGACAGGATAGCACATACCATGGCCTTTGATATAGCAATTATGGTGCACTAGCTAGAATGAGAAATGGCTAGAATAAGAACTAACCTAAATGACCCACTGACAGGGATCGATCCTAGACCGATGTGCTTCAGACGAGCGATTTACCACTAGGCCATGTCTGCCTGTGAACAGTAACGGATTTTGGCATGAATGTGTCATTATCAGCTGCTGCAGACCCATATCTTACTCAGCAGCCTGGTAATATGTTAACCATTATTAATATTATTATTAATGGATTCTACTGTATATTTAAAATTTGAATCATAATAATTTAACCTGAACATTGAAGCAAGTGCAACTGTCGTGTACAGATAGGTTTCGAGTCCATAAAGCATCCGAGGTATGAGTGCATGTAGTGTTCCACTTACTTGATAAGCTTAAATTTTGGTTTATTTCATTTCATTTATTTCAACCTATTTTCGTGCTTATATCCAATTAAAGTTAAGCATACTGTCCTGAACACACACCTCAGCTATCTAGGCTGTCTGTCCAGGACAGTATTTTAGTTGTTAATTATTAGTGGTTATTGAGAGAAAAGAGGGTGTAGTGTTCTTACATCTACCCACTGAGTCATTAAAACTTGCTCTGGGTGGGAGTCGGTACCTGGCTGCTAATCTTGTACCTACCAGCATTATGTCCAAGGGCTTAACCACAACACCATCGAGGCCTATGTTTACTATTGTCAATCTTATACAGATTTGACAGGTTTGGTTTTAGGAAGTTTTGAAAGTATCCATAAGCACAAAGTTTTCCAATACATTTCACTGAAAAGGGGAAATGTTACTTGGGTTTATTAAAAAAGTTTATAAAATGGAAATTTAAAAAAATGGCACCTAACATTTTGGGATCTTCGGGAATTATGTTAAATATGTCTGTTGTTTAATAAAACTCCACTTTTTTTTATAAAATGCACAATTATATTTACATGCTAAAGATGACTAAGTTATGCACAGCAGTTATTTTCATATTTATGATCTGGTAGTTTCATTCCTTGGCTCAGTGACAACAGCTTGCACAAAACAGCCTGATCAGTTACTATGGCAACAAGAAAATCAATAACTGAAGTCAATAAGAATTTGAATCAATCGCCTGCACCTTTTTTCTGTGCATTTTTCTTTGCTCTTTATCATGGTTACCGTGGTCATGTAGTGTCTGTAGACATCGCGTTATGTAGACTTCACATAACTGTCAGAAATATTTTTGCATGGTCTCTGTACTTGGAATTTGGAATCCATCAAGTAATTGACTACTTCATACATAGATTTACATTATGTAGTCTTTGAAAAAAACACAATCAGTTGTCATCTAAGGGCATTCAACTGTCCATAGAGGATAGGATGTAGCTCAGTGATAGGATTTAGCTCAGTGCTTGGGTCGTAGGATCAAACCTCCTTGGTAGACTCATTAGGGTTTTTCCCATCCCAACCAGTGCCCTACTGATATGTCAGAACGTGTTGTATATATTGTCCTGTCTGTGGGAAAGTGCACATAAATGATCTCTTGTTGCTGGCATAATTACCAAATGTTTGATAACAGATTTTAATTAATATTAAACAAAACAAATGTTAATTTTTACTGTCATATCATGCAGTAACCAATTTAGAATATTTGAAAGCTTTACTATGTATACCAGTACTTATATCAGTCCTACCCACGCCACCCCACCTCCCATGTTGCTGTCTTGCACACGTGCATACTATATAGGAATTGTTTGGATACAGCATACATTGGAACTTGATTCAAATTTGCTTAAATTAACTTTTATCTATTCTGATAGTTCTTAAGTTGTACATAACCCATGTACACAGATAGTGCCAAATTTAGTCATAATTATGTGTAACTGAATATTAAAGTTGCAGACACTAGTTGCAACCCATGAAAATGGACAGTAAGTTTGTTTAATCAACAAACCTGTAACTCGTCTGGATAAAATTACAATAGAGTGAAATGAAAGTGATGTTTAAACGGGGAAATACCCTCTAAAAATAGACATAGCTTGTCTTCATAACAGTTACTTCTCAGAGGTACATGCATTTTTATAATTATTAAAAATGCATTTCATATTACAAACAATAGAATGACTAGAAACACTTATGAACAGAAATACTTGTGATGTACAGAAATGAATAATTTGCACCAAAAAAAAAAATTATACCATAAAAAATGCCTCTAATAGTGAATAATATATCATAATGAGGGAGATATCTGCCTGGTGGGTCCACTGCTTAGCTTAGTAACTGGTTTAACATGTCCATATACCACTAGGGTTTCGAATACGCCTATCCCGAGTCCGGCCTCCGATAGGATCGGGGGTCTGACTTGGGACAGGGATGGGTCCACTGCAATATTTTTCTCTATACATATTTGATAAAAATTACATTTTATTTTGTGGGTGATCTGTATGTATACGAAAAATGGCTCTGTGACCTCTCCTTCCCCATTGTGAGTAGTTCTAGATTAACCCTTATTTATTTTATGGAAAAAATATTATAGCTGCCTTGATTCCAGTCATTAAATGGACTGTCCTCAGTTTATTGATGTTCTAATAGTTGATTATAAATATAATTGAAACAATTATCGGGTTTACCAATGTGATCATTGATCACAAAAGTCCATAATTGATTGTAATTGTTCCTTCATTTTAGATGATGGATGTGATGTAAATATGTTGGGGTGTTTGTTTTCATGTATATATAAAAAGAAAAACGATATTAAATAGTTATTAAATGTAAAATTTGTGATATGTAGAGTCTATCCCGGTGACCATGGCAATAGAGCATTGTCCTTATTATTCCAATCCTTTTTATATTCATATAATTTTAACTGATTGTGTAATAGAAACGTAACTAGTTGGTGCAAACTGATTGTAAACAATGATCAATAATGAAATTTCCAGTGCAAACTGATTGTAACCACTGATCGATAATGAAATTCCAACCGATTCCCAACACTACCAATTTTGCTTTTATTGTATGATGTTTCCGGACAGTAAAGCTTTTCAGTGACGATCTTTATATATGAAATACATTAAAAAAAAACACCCCAAAAATATCAATGTCTGTATATCTACTTTGTTTGGGGTCTTTCTAATGTTTATAATAGCTCAAATTTCATTCACTTCCAACTTGCATGAACACGTTTATTGGGACCTGGAGGTATAATACATTTTGGGCTAAGATATATATATTAGGATGACCAGAACCCTTTATCTGATGTTCTGAAAAAGAAAATATATGCAGTATGTAGTTTTTGCTGTTAAAAGAAGCTTCATTAGTTTGAAGTATGTTACATTGACAGCAAACTCAGGATAGTCTTATTTTATATTTCATATTTTAATCTGTATTAACCTGTTTATTAACGGATACCTCTATTATTACAACTACACCATATATGAAATACTTGAAAAGTCCATTTTATGTAATTCATTATGTAATTCAGTTTAAGTAAATAATACTCATTGCATTTTTGTTTATTTGCAATTTAATATATTTTTAAAAATATTTCTAGTCTTAATTATTTAAGTGGTGGGATCCTCGTTCTCTACCACCCATTATCTGCCGGAGCGCTGGTGTGTGTCTTGTTCATTCTAACACCCTCAGTATAAAGCGTTTTTGTCAAGAAGGCAACAAAGGTAGAGGCCAGCTGCCATGTGACAAAGACTCATTGAAATTGTTGACCTAGCTGCAGTTTTTCCTCCAGATGTTACAGCAAAACGTTCAGGATCAGTGACAATTGCTGAGCATTCTAGTCGTTTATGAATAAGCACAATGCATAGTTACTAGGACGTTGCTTTCATTAATGGAGTTTAAAAAAGAAAGAAGCTATTTAGGCCAAGTTTAAAAATACATATTTGCTACAGTCCATCTGACTCTTAAAAATTATTTCTTTGTTTTCACCAATAAAGATTCTTCCTTTGTTAATCATCCATTTTGTTTTGAAAATGTAACATTTAAAATAACACGACCACTACTAAAATAGTAGTCTGAGCTTAAAATATTTTTTGATTCAACTTCTTTTGAAGCTCTCTATTTTGTTTGAACAGTATTGCATCAATTGACAAATATTTCCCCATTTGTTTTATTAATAATATATAAAATAACGTAAATACAGCCTATTAAACACTCCCAGTTGTAAAAGAAAAGGAATATTTAACAATATGTATGTATGTATGTATATGTATTAAATTTAGTGCCTTTTTTTAGTCTTAGCATATGTTAATTGCAATACCAAGGAATAGAGGTTTTGGGGTGGGGGAGGGGGGAGACCAAATTTAATCACCACAATGTCATACTGATTAGCATTTGCGATATTTAGCTCAATTGGTAGAGTGCTTACCCATTTGGTTTTTTCCCCCTATCTGACCCAGTGCCTCATGACTGGTATAACAGAGACCATGACATGTACTGTCCTGTTTGTGGAAAAGTACATGTACAAATTTCCTTGGTGCTGATAGTAAAACATAGCATGATTCTTCTGATGACTACATATCAGAATTACCAAATGTTTGACATCCAATTGCTAATGGTTAATTGATCAGTGTTCTCTAGTGGTGTTAAAACAAAACAGATTTTAACATGTACTGATTAGTAGAAAGTTGTTCTTTAAGTATTTAGCTCATACACTGATACAGTGGCCTTCATGGAACACTGGTATGAATGGGGAATAAACCAGTAATGCACATTGGATTGTTTTGGTCCAGGAAATTTATACATTTACGTCGTTGAAATAAAGTGTAAGTCACATCACAGGTTTATGAAATATATTACTTTTCGGTTATCTTAAATATCCCATTGTTGTCATTGAAATAAAGTATAAGTCACATCACAGGTTATCTTAAATATCCTACATGTATAAATAAATGACATTAAGAATTCCTGAACATAGTATGAATTTCAAATATGAATATGTTTATTTGGATTGCAGATCATTTCTCGGTGTCTTCCACACATCACTACATAAATACACATCTAAATAATTAACATTAATTTATCATGGGAAAGCTGTCCTTGTCTGGTTTATTTAATTAACTGGATAACACTGGCTGATTACAATTTGTGAAAATTGTGATAGAGCCAGGTAAATACCTAGCTTGACATAGAGTTAGACAACAAAACATAAAAAAGTTTTATGTACATGTATATAATAATTTAGAAGAACTTTGAACTTTCACTGAATGAAGATATGTTTATTGTATAGGGAGAAGACAACTGTGCCGTAATAAAACTTTCAAGAAAAGTGGTAAAGCTTTTTAATTTAAATTTCAGGTGTTAATAATGTTCTTTATTACCCCAGTGAGTACTCTTAAACGGAGGGAAATTCAAAGTAAAAATTCCTCACTAAGAAATTACCACTCTTTTGTGTAACATTATATTATTGAACAATTTAATGATTATAAAGCATTGATCATATAATGTTCTAAAAGTGACATCATAATTTGACAAAAATATAGCAGTGTTACATTTTAGAGTTTCTAGTGTGAATTTAAAAAAAAAAACCCAAAACAAAACAAATTAAAGTAATACTGTCAGATGTATACCCGGTATATTATTTTTTCTTTTTTTTAAGAAAACAGCTGGGGTAATAAATAGAATAATAAATTCAGTAACAGTTATTATCAAATTGATATCATTTGTCCCTATGACACTACTAAAAACTTCTGACAAGTGCAGGATTTCTAGAATATGGTAGTCCATGTGTGAAAAAGTCAGGACATAAATTTGATGATAACTGGTTACTCTTTATATTATTTTCTGTTTAATTTTCAACTAACATTTGAATTGTCTGTTTTAACCATTACTACTTACTACAGATTGTTACATTTGAAGGTTATGTTTTGCAAAGTGTTATGTTCTAGAATTATTTGTTGCAAATTGTTATCTTAATCTATTTAACTAAATTTTATTTATCTGTAATTTATTATTGTTTGTGTTTGGTTAATGATTACCAAACTTTCTTACATGTCATTTTACTGGCATTTGTATAAATTTCTTATTACACATTACAAGATATACACACATGTATGCATGTGGACACACACACACACACACACACACACTGTACTAATTAATGTATTTTGTTAAATCATTAAATCTAATATACCTAAACATAATATTTGCATAATGGTCACAAAGTAATAACACATTACAAAAATCACATAATACGACAATTATTTATTTCATAGGAATACAGTAAATCTATGAATGCCGTTAAACTTGTAGACATATTACTCTTTCCTGTATCAAATTACATGTACTTTACAGATTTGGATGATAACTTTATTTATTTATTTACAGTGGTTGCCTAAACCCCCGCCTCCCCCCCCCCCCCCCCCCCCCAATTGTATGTTGTATTATAGTACTTGAAATTAGATCTTAGCAAAAACAGTGTTATGTCATGTCCAGATAAATAATTCAAACTATCAAAACAAAGCTGAAGTAAAACTGAAAGTAGCCAAAGTGCATTTGGAGTGAGGTTGAGCTTACAATAAGTGAACCATCGACTCCCCCCCCCCCCCCCCCCCCAAAAAAAAAAAAACACCTATAAAAAACAAACCTTTACTACTGTTTTAAAAAAGAAAAATTAAATAAAAATATATATATTCATATACATTTGATATTTAAATGGGTAGCTGGTTCTTAAAATACTGTCGACATCGTTTAACTAAATAAGCCTTTTACAGAATGCCTTAATGCAGTTATATTAATAATTCATTTTGTTTGTTGATGAACATTATTATTAGAATTGCATGATATTTCAATAGTTTTTTTGGCTTTTTTCAGTGCCGATGGAGGAGGAAGAACCACCGGAAGACATGAAAACGACGGAAAAGGTCGAAGGAGAAGAGAAAGACGACCATGTTGAGAAGTCTGCTGATAATATTCCTGACAAACAGAAGCATCAGTTGAAGCACAGGGAACTGTTCTTGTCGCGACAGGTGGAAACGCTGCCTGCGACACACATACGAGGGAAGTGTGTGGTCACCCTGCTCAACGAGACAGAACTACTCATTTCATACTTGAACAAAGACGTGAGTTGCTCTTTCTGTTGTTTTAGTTTCTTGTGAAGAATCAGACATGATGTCTTGAGAAGACTGCCATAGAAAGTCTTTAGAACAGAGGTTGGTCATTAATGAAAAATTTCTGTCTATCTCTCTGAGAGTAAATATTTTTGAAATGACTGCCATACCGGAGTTAAATTTCTAACCTTCATTGAATAATTTTAATATGTAAACATTGTTGAGGAAGACTAGATCAAAATGTATATTTGTCCTTCAGTGTACCTGGACAGATATATTTAACAACAGCTATGGATTTTGGATCTATAGCTTCAAAAATGTATTTCAGTGGGGGCGCGATTTAGCTTAGTTGGTAGAGCACTTGTCTGAGATGCTTGTGTCATAGGATCGAACCTGCTTGGTGAACCCATTCTCTGATTGAGTATTTATCATGCCCTGAGTGCCCCATGACTGGTATATTCAAGTCTGTGGTATGTGCAGTCATGTCTGCATAATATATGAGATCCCTACCTTCTATTGAAAAACGGTAGCCGATTTCTTTTGAAGACTGTTAGAATTGTCAGCTGTTTTGCTAGCCGATAATTGATTAATCAATGTGCTCTAGTGGTGTCATAAAACAAAATAAACTATTTCTGAGAGTTTAAAACATTCTTATCTTTATCATCACGTTTGTTATCTCTTTGCAGGACACATTTTTTTACTCATTAGTCTATGACCCACAACAGAAAACCTTGCTTGCTGATAAAGGTGAAATCCGAGTCGGCTCAAAGTACCAGGCAGAAACAATTCCTTTACTACAAGAAAGTAAGAAGAGTTCACTGTTTATATTTTTAAAGTATTTGTTCTATTATCTATGTCAATTTTATATGAAGGTCTGTTTATTACCAGTGGCAGAGTAATGTAAATCAATGAGTAACTTATACTGGAGATTACAGAGATGTATGCTTTTAAACATTTGTGTTGGGCAATCAGTTATGTGGGGGTTTTTAAAATGTATTTGTTTCTTTATCAGTGTGATAATATTGTTTTTCAGGTGAAGATTATGATAGGCAATCAAAAGATTTAGAAGAATTAGTATGGGAACCAGATAAATTATCAGAAAAAGAAATAGACCAATTTCAAATTATTTCAAGGTGAGATATATTGCTTGCTTAGTCACGGATTTATCCTGGTATTCTGTGGTATCGAATATTGACCCCTTCCTAAAAACATTTGCCAATTTGTGAACATTTTTATAATTATTTCTGTGCTAATCAATTAATTTAACATTGGTGCATGGCCTTTAAAAAAAAATGCACCCCAGTTTTGATTAAATTGCATGTATTTTTGCAGTCCCATCAGACATGGGACCCTATTGAAAAAGTCCTGTATAAATCAATGATTTCTCATAGTGGTAGAAGGCCTACATCTTAGATTTAGACAGTTAAATTGTGTTATTGTTTGGCAGAAAATTTACATTACAGTTGTATGACGAAACGTTTTTTTCACTATAGTAGTACTTTTTTTTTTTTTTTTTTTTTTTCAAACATCAAAATGGTAATTTATGAGGATATTTTATCAGTATTTTTTGTTTGTCATAAAAACATACTCCAGCATTAACCCTTTCATCCTAGCAAGTGTCGATAATTGTGAGCAGCACCTAACATGATTTAATGTTATGAATGTTAGTTTTAATGTTAATATAAAAGGGGTGTGATTTAGCCCAGTAGAGTGCTCGCCTTAGGTGCTTGAGACATAAGACTGAACCTTTTTGGTGGACACATTGTTGTTGTTTTCCCCCATCCCAACCAATTCCCCATGACTGGTATATCAAAGACCATGGTATGTGCTGTCCTATATGGGAAAAATGCATATAAAAGATCCCTTGTTGCTAATGGAAAGATTTAGTTTGTTTTGTTGTCTGAAAACTGCGTGATGGAATGACCAAATATTTAACATCTAATAGTCAATTAAATTTTTAATGGTGTATTAAAACAAATGTGTTGTTACAGGTCAGTGGGTACGTTTGCCCGAGCTTTAGACTGCACCAGCACTGTGCGGCAGCCCAGTCTACATATGAGTGCTGCTGCTGCTTCTAGAGATATCACACTAGTAAGTAGACTCCTTAGTGCTGTTCCACACAGTGTTAAAAATCATTTATTGTTTCTGTACCTTTGAGATTCTTTAAAAGGAAGACAATCATTTTAATTTGATTAAGTTTATATCACCAGTGTCATTGAGTTTTGTTAACTCAAGAATACTTGTTAGTTTTATTTATTTTTATGAATTTGGATTAGTTTTGAAAAATATACTGAAATGATTTGAAAATATAATTATACTTAAATGATTTAGATTAAGGACCAAATTTGCCAAGCTGGTAATTGAATTGGCATTGTGAATGCGATTCCAAGTGTCGGAATTACTGTATGTTAAGGCACCAAATAGCCGTAGTTAAAAAAGTTCTGAGGTACTATTAAAAAAAAAAAAAAAAAATTCCCAATACCATTGTAAGTGATATGTGTAAGATCAACAAATTTCTCTTCATTTTTTCCAGTTTCATGCAATGAACACGTTACATACACACAAGTACAATATAGCAAATGCCGTGTCCAGTCTAGTCCCTGAAGGTGGTCCAGTCCTGTGTCGTGACGAAATGGAGGAGTGGTCTGCTTCAGAGGCTAATCTCTTTGAAGAAGCTCTCGATAAATATGGCAAAGACTTCAATGATATTAGACAAGATTTTGTGAGTGCAAATATGTTCATAATATTACTACATGGTGCATATAAATCATTTAATTGATATTAACATTGGCTGATATATTTTTGTTGTTTAGATTACAATTAGAATATTGACTGATAGAATTTTATTACATTTTCTCAACAGACTATCATTCATGTTACCTGTAGATAGAATTGTATCAAGATATTTGCATAAGAATAACTGGTTATTTTTCCTAAGATATCAGGTTGATTCTGTGATGGTTCGAATAGTGATTGCTATGAAGCTGTGTCAAGCTATTTAACTGGAGATGGATTAAGCCAATATTTTAAATCAGTAACCAGTTATTTTAATTATTCTGGAATCCGTAATAAAACATTTTAGCATAATAGTTTAATAAAGAAAATATACCAGTGCTTGAATGCAGTCATATATTTGACCAAATTCTGAAATCCTATTTAAAAATAGCTAAGTGGTGTAATGTATTATTTTTTTTTTTAAAACATTCACATTATGTAGATTGCCCATTTTTAAGCTTCTGTAGTAAAGTAGTTTTAAAATATATTAATATTAAATAGAAATATGTTTTGACAAAAAATACTTTTCTTCTAGCTTCCTTGGAAATCATTAAAAAGTATTGTTGAATACTACTACATGTGGAAGACAACAGACAGATACGTCCAACAGGTAGAACTGTAACACCATTATTATTCATACTGCTATTAGATCATGTAGTGTTTGTAACTTATATTCCTTTAATTTCTGCACTGATGTATATTTAAAAGATCTAAAATATTAAAATACAATCAGACTAAATTGGGTGTATGTGTTTAAAGATGGCTTTGGGACCAAAAATTTTAATCTGTTATAAATGTGTCCTCTTTAATACATAATGCCATTTGATCAGACTAAGCTATTAGTATTTGTTTTATTTTTATGTTTACGTGATTGGATTGCATCTGTATTTGTCTGAATTAGCTGCAAAACAGTAGTCTCAATGCACGCTTTCTTAGAAGATAAGTTCTCAAGTAACTTGATGACAGTCAGTTCTAAAATATTTTTGATACTTCATAACATAACTCATCTGCATAAAATAAAAATAGTCAGTTGTTCTAAAATATTTTTAACACTTTATAACGTAACTCATCTGCATAAACATACAAATATTTGTTCTGAGAGAAAATCTGAATTTGTCTGTTGTATTTGTTTCATAAAAAGTTTTGATTAGCTGTTGGCTATTTTAAAATGGTTCTTTAAATACTGACAAGTATGATTTTTGTGTTTTACAGAAAAGAATAAAAGCTGCTGAAGCTGAGAGTAAACTGAAGCAAGTTTACATTCCAAATTAGTAAGTAATGAAGTTGATAAGCAGAAGCAGATTATAATTAGGGTTAAATCTCCCAACGGTTGGGATTTTCTATATGGATTTAGAAAAACTTCATGCAAATTTGACAGACGAACAAAATCAAAAGAGAAGTCATATGTAATAAATAAGTAATCAAGCAAACAAGGTGTTGAATGTAATTAATAAAGTAAGTGAGGTGTCAGATGTAATAAATACATTATGGTGATGAATATCACACAGGGTTCTCTCCTAGAAAGATCAAGGGAGCAGAATAGCTCAATGGTAGACTGCTTGATGGATCATATGATTGATTGCCATCAATGGACACTGGGTTTTACCTCTGTCCTAACCCAGTGGTAAAATACTTGCTTGATGGACCCATTGGGCTATTTCTTGCTTCATCCAGTGTACCATGACTTGTATATCAAATGCCGTAGTATGTGCTATTCTGTCTGGGATGGTGCATATAAAAGATTGTTGCTACTAATGAAAAAATTTAGTGGATTTTTTTTCTTAAGACTATGTCGAAATTACCAAATGTTTGAGATCCAAATAGCTGATTATTAAATCAGTGTGCTCTAGTGGTGTCGTTAAACAAAACAAACTTTAACTTTTTAACTGTCGTAACCAATACCCCATTGCTGGAAAATCAAAGGCTGTGGTATGTAATGTTAAGACCACAAGCAATTATTTATTTTTGATTGAATTTTTTCTCTAATTTTGTAGCAACAAGCCAAACCCAGCAGCATTGTCCAACAGTATCAATGGTACTGACAACCAAGTTTCAGGGCGTGCCTGTGAGAGCTGTTACAGTGAGTACAAAGCTTCCATCTCAATATTTATTAAAACTGCATTATAAAAGTACATTTTGTTACACTCAAGAACATGCTATATGGTTTTGCAGTCATGCTGAAATTAGTATGTAAAGAGAATTGTGGCCTGACTAGAATGGATCAAAGTTTGTTTCATTTCATTTGATCATAAGACTACATCCAAGTAAAGGGAGATAATCTCAAAACTTTACAAAAGTATTACATTAAAAGTTTTAGTAGTATTAACTGAAAAATGAACAGTTATTTTTATTTATGTTTGTCTGACCATAATTCAATTATATATAAAAAATATTAATAACAAGTAACTATGTAGCTGGTTGAGTAAAGTGTGAGACAAATTATATATTTATATTTGCAGGAAATATTTTGTTGGGCCATTTGGTACGTCAACTACTTTTAATTATGTCTTTTAATTTTTTTCAGCGGCACATTCATCACAGTGGTACTCCTGGGGTCCTGCACATATGCAGTGTAGACTGTGTGCCATTTGTTGGACCTACTGGAAAAAGTATGGAGGATTGAAAATGCCAACAAGACTAGGTTAGTTTATTAATATTTTTTCATGATATACTTTGTTTGGTCAGAAATGCACCCTTTACAAAATAACCATGGGAATGCTAGATCCTATCCTGTTTAATAAAGGGCTTGCTAAAATTTATTATAATTATAACAGGGCTGGCTAGTCAGTGCGTAAATAAAAAAATGTTGTGGTACTGCAGTGATTAGGGGTGAGAGTGAGGGGCAGGGCCTAGCTCAGTGTTTGATTGATCCCTGTCGGTGGGCTTATTGGGCTCTTTCTCATTCCACCGAGTGCACCACGACTGGTATATTAAAAGCTGTGGTATGTGCTATCTTGTCTGGGAAGGTGCATATAAAAGATCCCTTGCTACTAATGGGAAAATGTAGAGGGTTTTCTCTTTAAGACTATACATCAAAATCACCAGATGTTTGACATCCAATAGCTGATGGTTAATAAATCAATGTGCTCTAGTGGTGGTGCTAAATAAAACAAACTTAATTTTTGATTTGGGGGGAAGAGTTATTTTCGGAATACTGATTTGTGAGCTGTATTATTACGTTATCAGTGTATCTTACTTTATTTATTTTTTACTATCCATCCTCAATATTATTTAATGATAGTCTGCAATAGTTTGTTATATTTACCTCTTTGCTGTCAGTTTGAAAATAGTTTGAAGCAGAATGCACCATCGTGTTTCGATATTCAAGATGAGCAATGCTATCAATGGATACAGGCTAAATGGAGGCATGTTGGTAAAAAGTAATGGAATGAAACTGAACTGCTGAGGTTGAATGACAGGTGCATTCACATGGCAAAGTGGTCAGGTTTTGTTTTAAGTTCTGTAATATGACCAGTTGTATTCCACATTGGACCTTATAAATGTTTTTGCCAGACATCAAAATTTGTAGAATTATAACTTGTATGCTCATTCTGGGCCCTGTTTTACGAAGAGATCTTAGCACCAAAATCACTTAGTTCCTAAGTACCTTCATAAGGCGATTTTTGTGCTAAGATCGATTTTTAAAATGGGGCCCTGATCTAATAGAAATATTTTGTATAGTTGTTTTTTTCAGCTTTCAGTATGTTATTACATATTAAGAGTAATTAGTTCTTTGACACAAAGGGCAGAAAATAACTAATTGGCCAGGTTCTAGGTTACGGTGCGACGGTTATATTTATTTGATATCCTGATGATTTTTAAATGAACACGTAAAACAGTCTAAAGATTCTGCTTAATTTTTCATCTTTGAATTAACCATTAAAAAGGAAGAAATGCCACAAAAAAATACTATCAGCGAAATTTGTTGATAAATGGTAAAACATTCAGCACTTTTTCAAAAGGAGTAATGGCATACAAAATTGACAAACTTTTGAGAACTTTCTATATGTGTATACAATACAACAAATTAGCAAAATCTTTTAGAATGTGAATGAAAAGAGCTAATTGCAACATTAGATGGTGTGTGTAAGAATGAATGTATAGTTGTCTTGTGAAATTACTGTGCCCCCACCCCCACCCCACCCCACCCCCCAAATTGTTTATATAACTCACTTGTGGTTTTTCCACATATGGCTAATGTAAAATAACAAAGAAAAGGTAAGGTGATGATTCAGGGCTTCCCAAACCCTGACATCACCAATGTTTCTAGGGACAATAAACATCTCTTCTTTCTCTCTTCCCCCCCCCCCCCCCCCCCCCAAAATAAAAAACAACAACCCAAAACCCCACTATCAACATGACAGTATACGAATAAGCAGAATATTTGGTGTGCCAATTCACCTGATACACTAATACATCAACTGCATTGATTATAATTTTCAAAGGAATCATTTGCAAATTTTTTATTTTTTTTGTTACACAGTTCTAAGTAAACATCCACAAGTGTGTGCAGATGTAAAGTTATAAATTTAAATATATCGTATAACCGGAAATTTTCAGGGTTTTTTATTTTTGTGGGTTTCGAGGAAAAATGGGCAGCCTTGAAAATATAAAACCTTGAAAATATCAGCAAATTCTATGAAAAATATTCATTGTGATTGCTACAACAAACTGACAATTTACCGCAAATTTTTATTTGCTAACAAGAAACTAAGGAATTAGTGTATTCAAAACACCAAAATATTATATTCCTTACAGTAAAATGAATACATACTGGTATATTGAGCCAGCCTACTATACGAGTGATTATTAATGAAATAAAAAGTGTCACGTTCAGATTAAACACTACACAGTCAAATCTTGACTTTAAGCACCGGCGATATCATGCAAATGGAAGCTGACGCGAAACCTATACTCCGTATATGCTAAACCACGAAAATAAGTACACTCATTTCAGAGTTGCCAAACCTTGCAAATAAGAAACTTAAAATTGTTTTTAGTCCTCAAACCATGAACATTTTAGACCACGAAAATTTCCGGTTATACGGTACTTGATTGAAAACATAATACTAATATTTTTCTTCACTGACTTTGTCTACAGATGGTGAGAGACCTGCACCCAATCAAAGACAAGGTTAGCATTTGTTTCTTTAAAATATTGTTTTCTAGTGTATTTAGATAATGATAAACTGCAATTAACTGATTATTGATAGTCTTTTAGGAATGTTTAAAATATTTATTAGTTCATATCCTTTGCTAGCTTTGCAATAAAGCTTGTCTTGTTTTCACCACATTAATGTGTATAAAATATGTTAGGGTGTTTTTTTCTGTCTTTAATCAACAAATATGTCTTTTTAGTTATATCACTATGTTTGCCTTTACCATAGTTTGACACCCAATAACCGATTTTTTGTGCTGGGGTGTCGTTAACATTCATTCATTCATTCATTTTAGTTATATTAGCTACTATGTTGGTTTATTAACCAATTACATGGAAAAACAATAAAACAAAAAGACATAAAGAGTGGTTTTAAAACTTATTTTTATTGTGAAAAATTATGTCTTTGGTATCTACATTGTAGCACTTAGGTCTTTCAACTTAAAAAATTTACAAAAAGATTTTCTTTCACTATTCTACATTACAAACAATTATCTGATTTTCTTTTTTGTGTAATTTTAGAACGTGTAGCCCAAAGAGAAGCTAGCCGCAGTCACAGATGCACAATTTCTGGCTGTGGAAAGGTAAATAAATTGATGGTGTGAACATGTACCACTGCATAGTACAGTATTATTATGACTGATACCCATCCATGATTTACATTCCTTGTGTGAAACTAAACACAGTTCTGTAACTCAAATGTTCTATTACAATTAAAAATCAGTAATTGAAATACTCTAGAATGGTTGCTAAGTTATCAAGAGGTGACCACATGTCAAGTACATTGAGAATGGTTGACAAAATTGACAAAATCTCAAGTGATCAGTGTTTCATTTTTTACTTTTTATAATTTTTGTTAAGACTTCGTAAATTTATTAGGTTACCAGGTCCAATTTTGTGTACCTTGGACCATACTTGTTTCAGACTCTATTAAAAATTAAACACATTACTGTCATTGGCATTTTAAATTTTGGAATGTCTGTTGGCAATAATTTACTAGTGGAATGTTAGTTCACTAATAGCAATATATAGAGTTTTTCTAGTTTTATTTCACATAACAAATTAAAACAAAATAGAAAATCACAATCTTAGGAAATATTATTTAGATTTGATTTTTAACTTATGTTATCCTTTGAAAAATGTTTAGCTCTAACCTAATCCACCAGTTCAGGAATGGGTTGGTTTGTAGATATTTTATGTGATTTATGACTGTTTTCTTATTGAGGGTGGGGATTAATCAGTTCAGTAATTGTAAACTAATCAGGATATGAAAAATACTAAGTACTTTCTTAAAAATTAGGTTTTTCATTTTGTATAAGCTAACATTTAATACCTCTTTCATTATTTGAGCAGGATTTCAAGCTGAAAGTGCACCTTGCGAGACACTTGGCAACGGCACATGGGCTGGCCATCCGGTCGGGGAGTCCTCGCCCAGTGATGAAAACCCGTGCTGCGTTCTGCCTCGTCACGACTCCACTCACGAGAATCTCACGCCGCATGTGCAAGGATATTCTGAGGCCCAGGCACGCGGCCCGATGCCCCTTTGTTCCAATAAACATCGCAGCTATCAAACAAGAGTGTAAGTTGAAAGGCATCATTTATAATGGGTATGATATGAATGACAGGATCGAAAAAATGGACATGAACAATTCAGTCATGGATAAGATTGACGAAAAATCAGGTTTTGAAGAAAACGGTGACAGCCAAGTGATACACATGGACATTAGAGAATAAACATGGGAACGGACTCTGAAAGGTTTCATGATGAGACGCATACTGATGACGACGTCCAAATTTGAATTCCATTGTGTGTTTTTTTAAGACGAAACCATGAAAATTATGGTGTAGCAGAATGCATTTTCAAGAATGGCCTCATTGCTGTTCAGTCCTCTGCATTTTGCTGTGTGGTGTATTGTTGATACTGGGTATCCGTAGTCCTCACTGGTTGTTAAGGAGCTGGTCTAAAGCTCTTCATTACTCGGTCACGTTTTTAAATTTGTCTTTTATTACCATGGAAAACTGCAGTAATAGTTTTTCCCCATCTTCACAAAATGTGAGTTTTCTGTGAAGAGGCCAGGACGCAGGTTTGCCGTTGTGGCAGTGAATTTGATTTCTTAACATTTTAAAAAGAATAATCTAGTGCAAAACTAAACACAATTTGGATACGTAAAATTGAAATAAAATTTGACAAATTGCTACCGTGCAGAATCATATTGTAAATTTTCCATGACAAATTGATGCATAAATCAAACTTCTAGGCCTACATTTTGGTCTGTCATTTTTATAATGGAAATCCCACCAACTGTATTATATTGGTAATCCAGTAAAATACATTTACTCTTTTGTCTATCTGAACAAACGGTAAATTAATTTAGTTGAGTTTGGTTTAATTTGTACTTTGGTATGTCTTCGTTGTTTCACTTTATGTAAACATGAAAATGAAAACGAAACTATCTTAAGTTTGGATCAGAATATATCCTTAATAAAAAAATAATGAATGAGGATTGTGGATAGGGAGGTCAAAAAGGGAAACACCAGTGATAAATAACTTATCTAAAGTTAGAAATTAACAAAGAAATGCTTTAATATTGGGATTAAAAATTCTATTTCTAAGGCATTTTTTTCACTTTATTATTATTTTTTATTTTTTTAGTAAGATATGACCAAGCAATCAGTCATTCATAGAATTAAAATAAATTTTATCTTTACATTAGATTCATGGTTTGTGTTTATAAATAGGGACCATATCTGCGTTCTAGTTACATACATTTATAAAAAATATATATTTTAGTAAAGAAGTATTCTTCATAGAATAAATTTTAAATTGATTATACATATTACAATGCAGTTCACATTGACAACCTCTATGCCTTAAATATAATTCATCCTCTGGTTAAAACATCACATGGAAAACAACTGAACCCAGTTATATACACAAACAAGCTGTTGCAGTTTTGCCTGCATTGGTTCCACCATTTCATTTGCAGCAATATTAAAAAATTTCCAAACATTTCATTATAAATAATTGTATATTGGCATATTTGTAAATTGTAAACAAGGAAAGTTTGTTAAACATATTTATGGAGGACAATTTAATATCCATAATTAGACAGCTTTAGTTGTAATAAACATGACCACCTAGAATGCCATGTTAACCTCCAGTTAGTTTTTGTTGTGGCAGACAAGATTCATATGATTTTTTTTGGTATTATTAAAAGAAAATGATATGATATTGAAAGTAGGCTAGAACATGATTCAGGGATGTGATTTTTCAATTATTTTATTATTATTATTATTATTATTATTATTATTATTAATTTGATTTCGCTTTCAGTCCTCCTGTCCCCCACTTTATAAATATTTTAAAATCTCATTTAAGAGAGTTTTTTAAAATTTCTTTAAATTTCAGGGTGGGGGGTTAGAAGGGAGAGGGTTAACATTTTGTAAACATTTTTGTCTGTCTTTTTTTTCTTTTTTCTTTTTTGAGGGGGATAAAATAATTATTATAACAAAAATTTTGAAAAATCATCTTTATTTTAGCTTTCAAAGGTTATTTCAGCTTGTATAAATGGCTACCACATCCCTGCTATAGTTAACTTTAAAATAATGTGCACATGAAGATATTAGAGAAATGTTTTAATAGCTCACACAGATAAATAAGAGAAAAATATAAAATAATAAAATAACAGTAAAAACAATGTATGCAAATTTTTATATTAAATAACAAAATGAATAAGCAGGCTTGACATCTACCTCTTATAAAATTCTTATTGAAATTTAATAATTTTGTTTTATAAATACTTGTTAAAAATTTTGTTTGTTGGATGTCTTACTGATTTACTTTTCTTATATGCAATAACACCTCTAAAATATGTATGAGCAAGGTGAACATTTAAGAAAAGCTACATCTGTAGCAAATTATTTTTTGTTGATGTTACTTTTAAAAGCTACAATTATTACTTGCATTTTTACATTAGAACCCCTTTCAAAACCAATACATAATGGTCTTATGTATGTGTATACATTAAATGTATATGGCTTTTACATTTTTACCACTAAATAAAAAGGAAGATGAGACCTAGGGAACATAAATAACATCTACAGTTGCTGATTTTGAAAATGTCAAAATTTCTTTGTACTTAACAAAAGCAACAAAAACCCCACCACCAACATAAGCAAGCCAAAGAAGCCAGACATCGTTTGAAGTGGCTAACTGGATATAGCAAGCTTCGTATACATTCATAACAACATAGATGAAGGTTGGTCACTACTGGCTCAGACAGAATGCCATGGCCAAATAAATTAGAAAACTAGGGCATTGGTGGTTTTTGTAATCTCATTTTCCTTGCTGAACTCTTGAATGACTATTTAAGTTTTATTTTTGTCATAAATGTTTTTGAGTGTTTTGTGCATATAGTTGTGTTAGCTTAGCATTGTTGTCTATATATTTTTTCATAAACGAACAAGTTTCCAAGCAATTTTTTTTTTGTACAAAAGGAATTTCATTGTATTCTAATTCATCTTGGTCTTCCATCATTCATCACCATAATTCTAGAAATCGCCTCATTAACATATATGAAACACATTTGTAAAAGTATTTGTCAGCAATAAACATGTGCACCTTTGTCCTACCCGATTTTCCTGTTTTTCTTTTGGAGAGTTGCTGTGTGAATGTGAATGTTGTTTGGTTATCCTATAGCCTTTTAATCTGTGTTTTATTCTTATCCAGGCATGACTATCTTTGTCTATGCGTTGCTGCTGATACGCACGAAAAGTCGGCTAAGCTCAAGGACACTATTTACACTTGATGACAGTAGTTGGTTAATTGTCATTACACTGTGGATGGAAAAGATACCTATGGTTTATTGTCCTTAATCCACAATGATCTTGGATCAGTTGATTGATGACGTCACACTGTGCATAATGCAGAAAGTGTGCACATTATTCTTTCAATGCATACTTTAATAAACTGAAAAATACTTGCGGTCAGATCTTATGATTAAAGTTGGTTACATAAATGTTTGCCAACACCACTGACTGGTGGTTTACGACTGTTGGCAGCATTAGATTGAGCATGGAAGAGTTTACTATTATTTCACAATTTACTGAAATGATTGCAATGCCAAGAGAGGTCACTGGTGACATCTTTGATCAACAGCAGTGATTGGTTGTTACTGTAGCATTGATTGCAATATTTACATTAGTTGAAGAATTTAATTATTTTTACCTCAGTTATCTGAAGCGATTGTAATATCTAAAGAGCTTATCATTGATTTCACAGTTACTTGTGAACTGTGCAACTATTTGTAATTAATGATAGTAGTTGGTTAAAGATTATTTTTCTTCTACATCTGTACTGTGGTTACAGTAACATTAAGACACCTGTTAGTTGTAAAGTTGCTGAGGGATTTTGGTTTTCTCAGAAACCGAACGATTGTATTGCCAAAAGAGCTTATTAATGGGCATTTGTCATATGCCAAAAGAGCTTATTAATTGGCATTTGTGAAGTCAGGGAGTGGGTGGGGCTATAAAATGTGTCTCTGGTTGATCATCTTGATTTGTGCTACTTGTAAGATGTTTGAGCTATATCTGTTGACAAGTGACTAGTCTGAGAAATCGTTCATTTCTCTAATGCACTGCAACTGCATATTGTCATACGTTACTTAATGTTGTGTGTGATACGATTAGTGCAAGTTTGGATACATCTGTTTGCATCAGATCATTGGTATACGCAAAATAACAGGATTTCCTGTACTAAAGGACATACGATTGATAGTGTAGTGAATGTTTTCTAATTTGAGGTGTATGTGGTTACACCTGAAATGTTTTATTTTATTCATCCATTTGAAAACCGACATGAAAGTTCAATTCTAAAATAGTGAAACATCATTTTGATGTTATGAAAGGATTTACAAACAAATAAGTGTTGTTATGTTAAGGATATTGTATTATCTCTTTGAAATTATATTATTTTTGTTGATTTTAATGCACTTTAAAAATGTGTATCAAATCTTGTGGTTCATCTCGTTTAACAGACTTCAATACTTAGATTCAAGTTGTTAAATGTTTCAGCTTCAGCAATTGTGTGCACAAGCTGCTTTTGCTTGAATTTTGCTTTTGGACATTAATATCAACAGCACTTTGCTACTAACTATTGGAATTTTAATTAACAGTAAATGTGCATTGAGTGGATCAACAAATAGAAAAATATTAATTCATTATTGTAGGTGGCATCTGTCGGTGATCTGCTTGTTATGGATTTTAAAAATTAAATGGGTCACTTGATAACTGTAGGTATTTGATAAATTGTTACTTTTCATTTTTGTATGTTTTATAGCTTAAATCGTAACATTTTGTTTAATTGAAAGGTGCCGACTTGGAAATGTCTCTACAGTATTATCATATACTTATGTTAGTATATTGTATATGTTTTGAACTTTACCAAGAAACTTTCAGGGAAGAACTAATTGTACTTTTTAAAATATATTTTTCTAAAGATGCCAGTACACTTTTTCAATGACAAAAACCGTTCTACTTCATCAGGTGTAATTGCTCATTATTATGGAAAGAAAACAAGAATTTACTTATTTTATGTGATATGCTTAAAATTAACTTTTGTGTTGGGTTAAAAAAAAGGTGCTTTAATCCAAGCACTTCAGTTTATAATAAACTTATGACTTTGTTTGCGAAGACAGTTTTTAAGTAAATACCTTTTCATTGCTAGTTTAAGAACATTACTTTTAAACACACTACATGTAATACTTGTTACAGTTTTATTTTTAAAGAAGGTTGGTTTGGTATGTTAGATAGTGGATTAACATGATATAGTTCAGTAAAGAAAATAAATCTTGAGCATTATCATCAAAACAAGTTGAACATCCTTTGGCTGTTTTCTTTGAATACATAGCTGGACTGTTACAGATAAGAATACAAACAGTTATAAATTTATGAACCGAGTGTGATTTATCTTTCTTCTGTTATTTCCTCTAATGATTGTAAAATGGAACTTGAAGGGTGCCTGTGTTCTAGTTTTTTATTTTTTTATTTTTCGCTTTCTCAGTTTTTAAGCTTTGCTACAGGCCACCAGTATTTCAATTTTTTAAATTTATTATTATTTTTTAACCTTTTGCATTAGTAATTTTATAGGCTGCTTTTTTCACATCAGTCTTCTTTAACACCTGAACTGTCAGGAATTGTCTCATGTAAAAAGTAAAATATATGTGACAGTCCTAGGTTGGAGCTAACTTTTAAAAAAGAAAAAAAAAACATTAAAAAAGAAAAGTTTTATATGGTAATATAACTCATTATCAAATTGCTTCTTTGGTATTGGGCTGTTTGGAGCTTTGATGACAGCATTGTGCTTGTCCCAGCCGAAGCAAACCTTTTGGACTGCTTTTGATACATACAAAAAAACAAAAAACGACGGGCACCCTTCAACCATTCATCCTTTGCGTAAGTTGTTAAACGTACTGTCGAGCTGATGCCTAGATGCTGCAGCAGGAGGCCAGGTACCTGAAATTGGCCGATAGATTCCTACTGTGTCCTGCTTGCTCAGAGATAGCCACTTGTGGAAGCTTCTTCTGCAGACTGCCCCACTAGCTGCTGACGAAAGAAGAACAAAGAGTCTGCCTGCAAGGTATAGAACCTTTATAACACAACCCTGTACCTAGGAACTCAAGTAGTTTTATTTTAATGGAATGTGTCACATGTGCCGTCCAGAATGGTTTCGGCTTCGGACTGTCACATATTTTTTGTTCACATATATCTGTACAGCTGTTTTCAGCATTCAGTTCACTAGCTAATCCAATAATGCTTGCTTCATTTTAATTTCCCATTTTTTTATTTTGTTTTTTTGCCCCCTTTTTGGGGGGTTTAACAGTTTAAATTGAATCATGCTGCTGGTTTTTAAAGGGTTTATTTTTTTTGGTATGTGATCAGTACATTCAGAAAAACAAATGCAATCTTAATGCTGTTGTTTTTAAAATAATAAATTCATTAGTCTTTGCTTCTTTACCACATTTTGCATGGCTTTGAATCCCTCTCCACCTCATTTTAAACTAATATTTTACAGTAATAATGAAAATAAATTGGAATACATTTATAATTTTTAACTCTACGATTAATGATGATCTGTATTTACTTGTAGGCCCCCTGCGTTTAACTGATGCTGGCTGCAACGTTCCGACTATTCCTGATCGGAAGGCCATGTCGACCACGATGGATCCTGTAGCTTCCAGACTGGGGATCAACATCCAGGTGGACACACCCAATATCCTGTTGCGTAGTGCTGCAGATCCTTCTGTGAAGGGTCAGGGCTTGTCCTTTCCCGTGTCCAGCATGCTGCCGCAGTCACGTAAGTACACGGAGTCGCCAGATTTATGACTCTTGGTGTTTTTACATCTTTTTTTCTGCTTTCAGGTGGGGAGTTTTTAGTTGAAATAAATTTCATACCATCGTTGAATTTAATCTGAAATGCTTAAAAAAGACACACACACACCCCTTGGTTTTTTTTTGGTATGCTATGGAGTTTTTAGCTTTTAAAAGATCATTTCAGCTTGTAAAAATGTTATGTGGGTTGCACAACTCTGTACAATGGTTACATGCATGTATTTACTTTGGAAGTTGTTATGTATATAGTGATACTTGGTTTAGTACGAAAGAAGCAGGCTTCTTTCGGTATGTTGGCAAAACTTGAGCACCAATAAGGAAGTTTTTATATGAACAGCACATCCTGCTTTGGCAAGATATGATGACTAAATACATTTCTCTATTAAAAAACTCGGGATGGGCGTGTTCGAAACCCTAGTGGTATATGGGTATGTTAAACTAGTTATCATCATCTATTAAAATATTCACCGTAAGGCTGACTCAACTCAATTAGTTGAGACAAATTTTTTAAAACTTCATATTTTTTATGTCATTAATTTTACTTGCTGGATTTATGGTACAAAGTTTTGTGGCAAAAGTGGATAAATATACTTTTCCAACTCTTCTTGTTAGATTGCAGGATAAATAAATAAATAAATAAATAAATAATGGTTACTGTCTTAAGTGCGAGTGCGAATAATTTTAACATGCTCATATACCACTAGAGTTTCGAGCATGTCCGTCCTGGGGCCTGTCTTTGGGTAGCCAGTGAATTATCCCGGGACAGAAAAAATTAAGGGGACAATTTTGAAATTTACATCCAAAAAATTAAATAGTGGGCCTTTAATATTTTGATGCACATCTCTAATTAATATAATTAATAAAGAAAATTCTACTCATTAAATTTGATTGCTAGATTAGATCGGGCTGTCAAAAAGAAATTAGATAGATAGATAACTAGTTTAAGACGCCAATCCCGAGTCCAACCTCCGATACGATCGTTGGCCTGACTTGGGATGGGGGGGGGGGGGGGGGGGGGGTGTAAAAATGGACAGAATTTTTAAAATAGCAATTAGTAAAAGAAATTGGTAGGATTAAAAAAAAAAAAAGTTACAAGCCAAAAATAAAATGAATTGACTGCTCGGCCGAATATTTATATAATTTGGAGCATTTTAGAAGGACAGTCCAAAAATAAATAAAGAGAAAGAGGGGAGGATCGGACTATTTAATAATATTTTTTAAAAAAGGAATTAATTTCAACATAAAATTTTGAACGAATTACTGTCTTAAGGTAAGACTTTACTCTTCGCAGTTGAATGGCAGATGCTGTGATACAGAGCCAGGTGATACTCTTGATCCTAACATCACAAAATAAATTGATATCTTCAGTCAATAACCAATTATTCCTTATATAATTATCTCTCATGGATAACTGGTAGGAATATAAAATAACCCAGTTCACTTATTTGACATGTAATAGTTGTGAAACTCGAAAGTATTTTTAATCACTATACTTAAAGTTTTAAAAATATATTTTTATTTTATATAGCAAGGAACTCTGATAGTCCAAAACCTGTTACCGGTCCATCCATTATGAAGAAAAGAGGTTATCAAAACATCAATGGATTGGATGGTGAGTGATATTATGTACCACACAGTTCCTGGTTAGTCTGGTTTAATCATGTGTGTGATAAGATATTAATAAAAGGACAAACAAGATCATAATTTATTTTGAAACCCCTTTTCTTTTCTTTTCTTTTTTCCCCCTTAAACAATAACACTTGATGATATAAAGTACCAATAGAAAGTGATGTTCACAGATACCACTTTCCCTGACAACTTTAGTTTTTCTTTTAAGAAATGAACCAACTCACCTTGGTATGGCTGGACCAATGGAATGGTTTTAAATTGTAACGAAATTTTATTATTTTGATTTTAATATAAATGACTGATATTGTATCATAATGTCAAGAGTTAGTGTTAGTTTTTAAGTATCATATTATTTTAGGCATCCAAGATTGGGTAGGGGAATTTTTAAAAAAGTAAAAACTATTTACTGAATTAGTGGAATTGTTAAAATGTTTGTTGGTTAATGCTGATTAATATTTTGTAGGACCACTAGCCAAGAAACCAAGTTTGGGAGTAATCCGTCAAGCAAGTTCTGCACTTGATTTACCAGAAGCTACAGTAAGTAATTTACCTTGAAGCAAACTGTCTTTAATTTTCACCAGCTTTAAATATTGCATCAGAATTGATTTATATATTATTTCAAACTGGATGAAAATGGGATTTTGTAAAGAACTTTTTGCACTTATCAAGACTTTCGTAAATATCTAAACCATAGAGAGGGGATTAATATAGGCATACACTTTTTATCGCAAACAAAAATATTGATTAAATTTTTTTTGATAGCACACATTAATAGGAGGTAGAGAATAGAATAATAGAACAGAAAAAAATAAAAAAAGAGGATGGCTGTGAAAATGTTAATTGTGAAAGGAATCCTAAAAAGGCATAATTTTTCTTTGTAAAACCAGTGGCTATTCTGTAAAGTGATAAGCAGCCAACTTCCACTGCATAAATTAAACTTTTTGATTAGCAAGAATCGTTTATTTGCACTTCACTAAAGCCAGCTAGTTTGGCACATACCCCCCCCCCCCCCCCCCCCCCCCCATATGTCTTACCTCTGGTTATTACTTTGCCACAAAGCTAAAACCCACACAAATCAATATTGAGACATTTTATTTGATCACAGTGAGCTCTTTTGTTCCTATAATATGTAATTGTTTCTGACTGCAGCGTGCCAGTGTGATCAACCACAACCCAGGACGACACAACGGTCGCACCAAGAACCCTGGGAGGACAGGCTACAAGATGCACATGATCAGCTGGATTGATGCACCCGATGATGTCTTCTTTGTAGCTACAGATGCTACCAGGTCAGTTTTTATACACCCATCTATGATGGGTCTTATTATGGTATGGCGTTGTCCATCCGTCTGTTAACGTTTTCTTGTCCAGACCATATCTTGCATATAGATGCATGCAGGACCATAAACTCACATGTAGGAACAACTTGCGATGGCGGTATGTCGTGTACTATTACTAGGTCACTGTGACCTACTTTTCATGTTCTACTGCACATAACAGTAAATCTTTGTCTGGACCATATCTTGCATACAGATGCACACAGGACCATCAAACCTCACATATAGGATCAGCTTAAGATGGGAGCGTGTCACATACTATTACTAGGTCACTGACCTACTTTTCATGGTCTATTGCACATAACAGTAAATTTTGGTCCTGACCTTATAATTTGTCCAGAATTTCTTACTCACTTGTCCTGTCCATAACATAATTACTCTTCCAGTATGCAATTCAGCACCGGCAATACATGTAAATGTATGCTAATTTCTTGGTGGTTCTGTATTGTTAACATTACATACTTAAACCGTTTCTCTGCCAATATAAATGTGTCATCAGAGTACCCATGCTAAACAAAAAATTTCTTTCTAATAAAGAACAATAACTTCATTAATCAGACAGCACCTTCTCCAGTGGATACAGTGTCATCAGTAGTTGGTCCAAAACAAACTGTTCATCCATCCTATTGCAAAAATTTCACATAATTAGAATTGAATCATACCTATAACATATTTATTAATATATATGGTTTTCCATCAAACTCTTGGCCGGTGTATCGTGTACCTCACTGGTACTCTTGTTTTATTTGATTGCAAGTTTCTTATCATTCTAGCTTTGAATTATATAGGTAGGGCCCAATATATAAACCATTTAATAATTGAGTAACAGTTAAATGAACTTCAATATGAGAATTGAACAAAATAATTTAAAAGTTTCCATCAGTACAGATTTTCATGTTTACAACATTCTGAATTCTCAATCATAATGAGTAACCTTTTTTCTATAAGAGAGTTATTCTAGCATCAAAATATCTAATAACAATTCTCCAACAGTCAGAATTTTAGGTGCTAGATTTTTAAACATTTTTGTAGCTCCCTTACAAAGTAAAAAGGTTTGATATAGGAAGTATTTTTCCGATGGCATCAGCTTTCATGTTGAAGTTCCACATTTAGATCCATTTATCACAAACTATAAGTTCTAGATAATGAAACTTGGTTTATAGTTGCACCTATGGGTGTTTAGCACAATGCATCAAAGATTTTTATGGTAGGCAAGACATTTAATGTTGTGAAATTCTTGTTTTCTTTATCATAATAATCATTGAAAGAATATATATATATTTATTGGAGAAATTTATGGTTAAAAGCTAAAATTGTCGACAGCTGTAGGCCTCTAAGAATTGAATATTGATTAAACCATTTATGGATTACACAAAAACATTCAGGTAACACTTTTTTTTATATATATATATCAGCTGACATGACCATGTAAATGATGTCCTAAACTTAATGCGGTCGAAACATGGGTTACTCAGAACTAAACTTACTTGAACGAAACTACCGTTCACACAGGTAGCTGGTTTCTGTATATTAACCAACATATTTTTTATCATTGTTTTGCAGGAAACTTCGTAAGCAGCTAAACCCTCGTGATTTCAAACGCACTGCTCGCAATCCGTGGAGGGGACTACTGTTCAGACCACCACTGACGGGCACAGGGAGCAGGCTGCCAAATACTGTTGTATTAGACTGAATGTTGAAAGAAGAGATTAATTCTTAACACGTGTGAACTCATCCTACCAGGCCTGGTGCTTATAAAACTTGTATAGTCTAAACTTGAGACTCTAACAGAGTCTGAGACAGTAACGTCATGCCAACACCATACAAATTGCATGCGTGCGACGTCATTTGAGATTGAGAGTGGACTCTAAAAAATTTATAAGCATGGGCCCAGGACAAACACAGATGTGGCGACCAATCTCAAATGTACGGAATCACATGTGAACAGTGTGGATGATTGTTGGTGTTTTTTTAAGTGTGCATTCCAGGGTTAATTCTGTGTAACATTGGAAAACTTGAAAAAACAAAACCAAAAAAAAAATTGATGACTTTTCAGTACCCTGCCATTCGTCATCCTCTTTACATTTGTTTTGTGGTTTGTATGTTTTATCTTTTGAGGCCATTAGTTTGCAGATTTATAGTATATTAAACAAGCTTATGTGTAAAAGGAACTAATTTTCCATTGTTACAAACTTTAGTAAGATACAATTAAGTTATTTCATGATGAACCAGAACTTGATAATGTAGCAAGTTTAACATCATGTTTATTACTCAATGTTTTGTTAAACAATGTGGTTTAGTGAAATAAAAGGAAAGGAGATGGAATATTCAGATGTTATCAAATGATTGATTGTGATGTCATGAAGATTTCATAATTGATTCATATATCTATAACCTTATGAGCGATAGTATAACAGCAAAATCTCATCTGGATGAAAAAAGGAAAAGTGACACTTGTTTTGATCAAACCACAAATTTCAGTTGTATTTTAACATGCATTTTTATTCTGTTGTGTTGCCACTGTTATATTTGGACTTGATGGCCCCGAAAACTATCCCCCTCCCTATTATGTACAGTAAACCTGAGCAAGGCAGCTGGTTATCATACACAAGGTTTAAAGACAAAAACTTGTGATGTTGACCTTTTTGACACATCCGATCAAGTGGAAATGACCATCATCAATTTATGTACAGTTTGAATAAATTGGTAGTGTTTACTCTTTGGTAGGCTTTGATGTTGCTCATAGGACATTTTGAAAGTGCTGCAGATTTTGGGACCATTCCCAGTTAGGTTGCTTAGACAACATCATTGATGACAAAACGGTAATTCTTGTATCGTTTCCTAGATTAAATTTTGTTTTGTATATTCTTTATCGATGGTGGTGGCAAAAGTGCTTTCAGTATTAATTAGCTAAACTTCATGTAAAGTTCACACTTTTTGTTTTCTTTTGTGGATGATTTTAGTGACTTTAATTAGGCAATGAAGCTCATCAGGACGTAACTACCAAGTCTGAAATGATGGATTCAGTTAAAAATCAGTTTAGTAAACAATTTCTAGGCTTTTTGTATGCAAACGTTTCTTTTTTGTTAGTACCACCCCAAATAGTTGTCCTGGTTCTTCAATGACACATTTACTTTTAAAAACCCTGCAAAATGTTCCCGATTGTTTTTTGTTTTTGTTTTTTTGTACCATGTCAATTTCACCTCTGTGAATATACCTTTAATGGCTTTAGTACTGATTTGAGGGTTTTAAAAAACCAAAACATTCGAGATTTTACTCATGAAAATTCTCAGCTAAATGAGTCTTTGAGACTGTCTGTAGAAAGAGAGGGCCTCGTAAGTTGGATAACTTGTGCCCAATCATTTTGTATATACCGGTATACATTATATGCAATAAAAATATGTTTTTAATCAATCAATTCATTCTTAAAAACGAAGATGCCATTAAATTATGGCTCAGTCTTCTTGCTCAAGTGCCAGGAACAGATATTTTAACATTTGTGCAAGCTATGGTGGCCTGGACTAAAATAAAATCAACAAAAAAAATTAACCTAACGATGGTTTTAGATCTTCATTCTGCCACAATGTGAGTTTATTACACTCGCCATAAATATGTTCATCATTTATACACATCTGTCACCAAATAAGTAATCACGCAAATATACAGGTTCTTCCATCTGCAAAACCACATTTTCCGAGTCATTGTGTTAATCATGTTACAGAACCACTGAAGTTGTAATTAATGTGAATGTAAGGGTAATATTTAACTCTAATTGGACACATTTGCCTGATGTACACATGGCTTTTATTAGCCCTGGTGACAAGTTATCAAGGGTATATAGCATCTTGCCAGAGCGTGACACGATGATGTCACCACTCTAGCAACTTTATTTCTCATCACTCTTTCCATAGGATCTTAAAATCTTGAACGAGTTCGGCTTTCTGCATTGAAGGTCTAGGTCACTTTTACTAAAAATAGAAATATGACATCACCTCAGTAGAAAACTTAATTTCTTATTCGATTCTGTGTTGAAGGTTACGATTATTTAAAATAGAAATGTAACATCACAGCTCTGCACACTTCATTTCTCATCCAATTTTCATGAAACTTTGTTTATAGGATTAAGATCATGTCTTTACATTTCACCTGTCAGCATCAAAGGTCAAGGTCACCATTATTAAAAATAGAAATTGTCACTCACACAAATTTATTTCTTATCCAATTTACATGAAATTTAACATACAGTAATAGGATAATGCAGTCACAAGGGGATTTGCAGTGATTCAGATGCCTTGTTAGTTTTAAGTGGCTATAAAAATAAGTTTTTACATTAAATCATTATTTTTATGTAATGCATGCTTCTGAATTTGGAGTCTGATGACTGGTAAATTGTTTGTGTATTTTGGCCAATCTGCCAACACAAAACCTACCATACTTAAAAGTACCATTTCATAGCTACCCTTTTGCAAGATTTACTTGCAGGATATATAAATGAGATAGAACAGTTTATATATTTATGGTCAATTTAGTCGTTTCGGTAGTGAAATTAATAGTTCTGTTCCGTTAAGCATTTTTATTCTTATTTTAATTAAGGGGCTATTCAAGAAATGGCAGGTTTATTGAGTTTGTTAATAAATTTCTTTTAAATGCAGCATAGCCTGCTGTATTTTGGGGGGGGGGGGGGGGTTGTAAAAAAAATTAATTGATCGTATCTCAAAGATAAAGGTGCATCACTTTTGCAATTAGACCAAGAGCACAATATCAGACCATTCAGGACATTTTATAAAGTATTGACAAAATATTTGAGTGATTCTTTGGGGAAGGGGGTGGATTGTCAATCCAGTCTAATTAAAATTAGCTCCACTGGTTAATTACTATTACATGTGGATCTAACGGCAGCCAGTTGGAGCTCATGTCCAGTTGACCTTTCATTCAACCTTACTGCAAAATCATGCCAGTGATTTGAAAAGAATTTGAAAACATTCGGGATTATGCTGAGGGTATACGAAATAATTCGGATGAATTACGAAGTATGCCGGAAACTAATTTCAATATAAAATTTTATATAAAATTTGTTTCAAGATGAAAAAAAACAACCATGAAATCTGTTTATACTAGTATACAATCCAGAGTTTATTACTTCACTTTTCCCCGTTTTTTTTCAATGTTGAAATAGACCAACAAGTTCACCTATTGCATAAATAGTCTTGCCCAATATTTTTAGAATTTGCATGCTCCCAATAACGCTATAAAAGGCGAAGTGTAATTGGTCGATATTTAAAATGTTATTTATAGATGAAATGTCACCTGGACATGGGAGTCCATGCAATGCTGTTAGATCTACTGGTAGACCCAGTAGAGCTAATTTTAATCAGATTGATTGCCAATCATGGATTTTTCAAGGGTGATGGGTATGTTTAAAACATTTCGATAGGATCATTTCTTGGACAGCCCTCCAATTAGTCCCCATGACATAAATTTTTCATAAAATACAGCTATGATACAAAGTAACCATCAATGCCTTTCTTTTACTCTTTACTGTGTGTTTCACGAGAGTCTAATATGCAGAAGGAACAGGTTAAATGATTCAAACTCTTGTGTATTTGTAATGTTAGGATAATTTACACATGTATGTCGGTCTTATCATGGCCAGGTTGTTCAATTTGTAAGTTTGTCATTAATTTATATTGTGAAATAACAGTTATAACTACAACTTTTGGGGAAATAAACTTTTTGATTATTTAAGAATGGTTTTGTTTTAACAACAATTACAGGACATGTTATTAAGTTGTGATTGTACTTGGACATCGATTTTGTCAATGCTTAATTGTGATAAATATGCCGTCACTTGATGAGTATGTCGATTCTTCAAAAAAAGAATAAAAGATACAATTCAATCAGTGAAAAATAAATTGGTATTTGCTGTACATGGCTCAACACCCACTTGTCCTATAACAAAGTGTCCTCCATTTTGTGCTGGTCTTGTCCAAATATTTCTTGAAAGAGTCTCACAATATTTGACTCTTTGTTGGGCAGCAAAAGATGTGCTTAATTAAAATAAAATTCAAATGTATAGCAGCATTAAGTTAGTAAAATCTTATCCAGTATATTGTGACATGTCCTGGAGTCCGCTGTATGTTCCCTTGGTTCCGACGCCATATAACCATAAATAAAATGTGTTGAGTGTGCCATTAAATAAACCCCATTTCCTTCCTTTCCTTTCTAAGTTTCCTCAGCTCTGTTCTGTCAGACATGATCCCAAACAGACATCTTGATGCCTTTTTATGCTACGACTATTTGGTGTAAAAACAGTATCCTTGACAAGGATACAGAAATTAACAAAATCTCACTAGTCTACCAGACCAGCTAGAAAAACAATCTCTACTAGTCCTTCAACCTATAGGTCAGTATTGCTATATTCACATGACTGTTCATTAAAACTAAACAAGTTGGAATCTTAGCTTGTGTATACATTAAATAACCAAACATGAACACGATCGTGAAAAAAAATTATCAAGTCTCCAATGTAGTTGAATTTACTACAAAACAAAGCAACTATATGCTGATGTTCTTTTATTCTCACAGTAGTAGACTCTTAAAAAGTATGTTTTAAGACTTGCTTAAGAAATCTTAATTGTTATTTTATTCAATTTCAGACTACTGGCTGAAATTAAATTTTTACAAAAAATTAGTTTTAGTCCCTATTTAAAGCCATGCTCATTAAACAGCCGTTTTCTGCATGCTGGACCCTGCTCTGGCTTGATAGCGAGCTTGTTGCTGCTGTCTCTGCAGTGATTCGTCAAAAGACTTGATCGTCAAGCTAGTTCTGGGCCCAGTCTTCCAGGTGGCACCACTAGAATCAAGAACCGCTGCCTCTATTATCACTGAGTGAATCCCAAGCACAGGAAACGCAAGCAGAAAGTTTACACTGAAATAATCATTGTGAGGTTCAACAGCCTGACTGAGGAATTGTGTTGTTATCTCGTTAACCTGCAAGAAACAGAAATGTTTCTGAATACAAATTAAATTACACTAGTTGAAGCAAGTATTTTATAAAAATTAAATACTAGCAGTACATAAATTAATTATATATACATGTAAAACTAAATTTAGTGAAAAGAATTATTCCATTTTTATTTTTTTGTGTGATTTTTAAAAATTGCATATTCACATTAATTAAAAAGAGGCATTCTAATATAATGTCCCAACACAATTATTTACGTCATTTACAGAAGTTAAAATAGAGCACATTGATTAATTGGCTACTGGATGTAAAAAATGTGGTAATTTTTTTTTTGGAGACGAGGTAAATTTTTCCATTAGTAACTAGAGATCTTTTATATCTCGCTAAAAGGAAAGCACATACCATGGCCTTTCATATACCAGTCGTGGTGCACTGGCTGAAACTAGAAATAACCCAATGGGCCTACCGACGGTGATCAATCCCAGACCGACCGTGCATGAGGCGAGCACTTTATCACTGGGCTACATCTTGACACCCTCATTTACAGTAATGCACTTTTGTTTAAATATCTTTAGTGGAACTTCCAAAACCAAATTAATTAGATTAATGTGCTCAGAACAAAATATATGCTGTGCACCAACTAGTATATTTCCAATCTTTGACCATTTGTTCCATATAGTAAAGTACTCTTATAGCGAACCACAAGGGACCATGATAGCTAGTTTGTTATAGCAGTGGTTCGTTGTACATATTTGTAGAAGTTGGTTATTAATGTATAGGGAGAAATAACAGGACTTTACAATCAGTTCGTTCTATGCAGTAGTTCGTTCTATGCAGTAGTTCGTTCTGAGCATGTTCGTTCTAAATGTACTTTACTGTATTTTGAAAATATTAGCCAATTTTTGACCTTTGAATTGTTCCTTAAATGACAGTTCGCTCCACCACCACAAAGTGTTTACCTTTGTGTTTGTGGGGACGACAGTGCTGCGAGACTGTATGTTGGATGACACCGAGATACACACTGTGTGTACGTGTCGGAACGCCGGTCTGCCTCCATGCTGAATCACCCCCTCGACCTTCAGAGTGAGATGGGTCTCCGCATGAACCAGTATCGGCTCCATGTTGGCATTCTGTTGTGGGGAAACTGCCAGCTGAAAGTAAAAGCTTATTTTGAGCACTGATTTATTGGATGTTAACCATTTGGTAAATTTTTTTTACATATAGTCCTAGAGAGGAAACCCTTCACATTTTTCCATTAGTAGTAAGGGATTTTTTATATGCACCATCCCATAAACAAGATAGCAAATACCACAGCCTTTGATATAGCAGTCCTGGGTTGCATTCAACCAGACCGAGCAGGAAAATGCTTTATCACCGAGCTACGTCCAGCCCCTGATATGGTAAAGAGTTATTCCACACAAAAGTATTCAACCATGTGCCGAGATTGAGGTAAACAAACATTCTGTGATTGGAATGAAAAAACTAAGAAAATTAAAACAAGAATTCCACGGAATTAAATGTCTTGCCTACCATAAACGTTTTTCGGTACACTGTGAACATCCGTAGGTGCAACTATAAGCCACGTTCCAGTGACCTAGGACTTGTAGTTTGTGAGAAACTCATCTAAACGCAAAACTTCTGCTGCAGGGCTAGCTCTGGCAGTCGCCAAATTTGTCAATTGCAAATTTCAAAAACAAATGGCGAATTTTATTTTAATTTGGCAAATTAATTTCATGTAATAATTGAAATTTTGTTACAAAATAACAGGGTTTCTGCAATTTTTGAAGTTTCATAAATAATTTGGTGAAATTTTCTGTGGATCCAGAGCTAGCACTGTGCTGCCATTGGAAAAGTAATATCTATATTTCAGTGAGACACCCCCCCCCCCCCCCCCCCCCCCACACACACATACACTGAAAAAAACACCTAAATGAATATCCCTTGATATAAGGCATGTCTTACTTTGACAGCTGTTGACTGAAGTGTCTGGAAGAAGTACCGTGGATAACTGTGAATGGATTTTATCAATGCCTGGGCTGAATGAGTAATGAAGTCAATCTGGAAAAAAGAAGAAGACTTATTTATAACAAAATACATCAGGATTACAATACAAACACCTGTGTCAACAGTTTCATCAGTGTTGACATCCCAGGGGCCTAATTCACAAAGGTCTCTTAGGCTCTGCTAGACAACAAAGCATCCTCTTTGCAAGTCTTTTAACATTGCACTGCGAGCGTTTAGTGAATTAGGCCCCTGATCTGCACCTCCCTGACTGTTTAATGAGCTAATGCTAATACAGTGAAACTCCTCTAAACTGGACACCCTAGTGACCAAATAAAATGTCATGTTAAAAGAAGTATCTGATTCAGAGAGGTCAAGTTCTGTATTGATTATTAAAAAGGGACTGAAAAACGTTTTGTTTTGAGGGAATTCCGGTTTACAGTAGTCTGTCAGAGGGTCTGGTTTTGAGAGGTTTCACTGTATAATTTGTTTTAAAAGTTTACCCACATTTTCTTACTCTTAAACAGGGCCGTAGCTAGAGGGGGCAGTTGCCCCCCCCCCCCCCAAAATTTGGAAAGCATTATAAAAACTTAAAAGGAGTTTTAGACTATTAACTACTCATTTGCACCCCCCCCCCCCCCCAAACAAAAAATCCTATCTACGGCCCTGTTAAATGTAGTGTCAACTGCATATTTTCCACACTATACACCAGAACCTTATTAATATGAGGTCTGCAATAGCTGTTTTAAATGGCCAAGTGATAAGGAATGAATCTTGAGATGTCTTTAATTAAGGCAAAGTGATTCAACTCAAGAACACGGCAATTTTGTCATACAAAACATTTAAGGCCAGTATTTTTCACCAATAAGTTTCAATCATCTAAAATCTTCTCACAGCCACATATAAGAACTGCTACAGTGTTTAAGAATTATAAATGTATGTAGTTACACGCATGTAAAAGGTTTTTTTAGTTTTTTGGTTTTGTTTAATGACACCACTAGAGCACATTGATTAATTAATCATCAGCTATTGGATGTCAAACATTTGGTCATTCTGACTATAGTCATCAGAGGAAACCCGCTACATTTTTCCATTAGCAACAAGGGATCTTTTATATGCTCTTTCCCACAGACAGGAAAGCACATACCACAGCCTTTGACCAGTTGGTGGGAAGTGCAAATAAAAGATCCCTTGCTGCTAATCGGAAGAGTAGCCCATGTAGTGGCGACAGCAGGTTTCCTCTCAAAATCTGTGTGGTCCTTAACCATATGTCTGACGCCATATAACCGTAAATAAAATGTGTTGAGTGTGTTGTTAAATAAAACATTTCTTTCTTTCTTTCTTTGACCAGTTGTTACATGCATGTAAAGTAAAAAACAAGGTTTGTAAACTCGGCCCTTTGTGTTTTTCATTTAATTCCCACTCACCTTGCTGGTGACATCAACAGTTGCTGTTGAAGTGTTCATCACTTCATTCAGACCACTCGACAGACTCTGAAGTGCCGCCTCCACCGACACCCCTTTATCAATGACTTCACCCCCACCCGTCCACAATTGTCGTTCTCCCTGAGAACTCGCTCTGCAAGTGAAAAATATATACCACTTGAACATCTTATCACAACTTTATGATCCTTTAACTGTGCTAACAGTAAATACAATAAATGTACACTGAATAATACTTTTACAAAAGAGATGCAAATAATAAATCTTGGAATTACAACCTTACAATTCATAAACTAGGTGTTTTGTTTTCATTTTTAAAAATAAGTTCTTTATATACTCTTCAAAAAAAAGTAGGGGAACTCTAATAAAAATTTACAATTGCCAAAATGGAATGGTTATATGATAATAGTGAATTAATTGGGCAAACATTACAACCGGTAGTTCAGTATTAAAGTAGGTTTTATGACCACCAAAGATCTTGAAGGAAGATTGGGGTCAGAAGTGAAATTTGAAAGTTTACATTTTTTTATCAGTAAATTGCAAATTCAAACAATAAAAATGACTTAAAACAAAATAATAACAACTGTATGATCAACAGAATGAAAAAGATTGACAGAAATAATGTTCCACAGTGATTAATCGACTTTCCTGGAAATTGTCAAAATCTAGAATTACACCCCACGCACGAGTACGGGGCAACTGCGTGATGCATGTGCAGACTATGGAATGTGTTTCGGTGTGTTGATAAACAGACCTGAACGTTCTTTACTAGGATGTCTGTGGTCAAAACGTATGTTTTAATATTTCAGGTTCCCCTACTTTTTTTGAAGAGTATATGTTGTGCTTATATCCACTTAAACTTCAAGCACATTTTCTGGGGTATATAGCTGATACCCAGACTGTCTGTTAAGCAGACAGGTTAAATGTTAGAGTTAAATGTCGATTGGTGACAGCACACTGAGATGCACACTCAGTTTGAGATGTTAAAAAGTTATTTCGTTTTATTAACGACACCACTAGAGCCGACTGATTTATTGATCATCGGCTATTGGATGTCAAACATTACATAATTTTATTTTATTTTATTATTTATTTCAACTCATTTCCGTGCTTACATACAATTACGGTTCAAGCACACTGTTCTGAGCACACTATCTGGGTTGTCTGTCCAGGACAGAGGGTTAATTGTTACTTGTTAATGGTTAGTGAGAGAGAAGAGGGTGTAGTGGTCTTACACCTACCCATTTAAAATTTGCTCTAAGTGGGAGCCGGTACCGGGCTGCGAACCCAGTACCTATCAGTCCATTGGCTTAACTACGACACAACCAAGGCCAGTATACATAATTAATCTTAAGTGATGGTATATATATGTTTACTTACCCAGTTTGCATTGTGGAAACAATGGATGTTACAGCTGCTTTCAAACTGTCACAACTCTGACGAAGACTGCATTGATAAGGAAAATATGTTAACTATCCAGGTTTTTTCTTTTGTTATCAGCTGACAGACCTAGACATGTTTAACATTTATAAACTAGTTAATTGTTGTGGAGTTAAATAAAAAGAGATGAGGTCTATTAACCTGATGGAGTTTGTTAGAATGGTTAAAAATTATAGATAAAAGTAAATAGAATATTCTGGATGTTTTCTCTTTTAAGATGACATACTCATTCTGGTCTCACAATTTACAGAGATATGTACAGTTATCCTCCCAAATACACCATCAGTTCTTCCAAATAACACCATTAGCCAATAAACATAAGGTGGGATACCCAAACTTCAGTCCTATGACCTTGCAATTTACAATTTCTGTTTTCATTTGTGTCTGGGCATGACTTCATTGCTCTAACTTAGAGATTTTGTTTAACCTGTTGGAGTTTATGTTATCAAATTTTGTCTATTTCTGGCAGAGAATGGGGAAAACTGCATACAATGAGACGCAATGATAAATGTACTGAAAATAAATATTTAACTTTATTCTGCGAGTCATGGTTATATGAAGTATTAATTGTCCACCTCCACCCTACTCAATATACTCAGCTTGACTTTAATTTTGTGGAACTGGAAGCACTCTCCACTTTAAGGTCTGTGCTTATAAACATTTTGAGTCTAGACTCAAATCTTTAATGACATCACATGCATGCAATTTGTATGGCATTACTATGGCATTAAAGTCTTGAGATTCAGTTAAGAGTCTCGAGTCTAGTCTCTGAAGGTTTTATAAGCACTGGGCCAGACATTTTAATCTGGAAACAAATGTTAGACACTCTAGACTACTGGTAATGACAGGCTACAAACTATTCTCATTTTATTTACATGTAAACTAACTTTTATTTTTAAAAATTAAAAATTAAATATTGGTCATCCTAATGTTCACATATACTCAACTACGAAAGTTTAGCTAATGTTAAAAGAAATGGCATAACATTTATAAATTAACCTATTTTTTTATTCATTAGTATTCACATCTAAAATGTTTACCATTTACAAACAACATAAACTCATCAACTTTTGCCGTAACACAACAGGAGGACCTGGTTTTCTTTTAAGTTTATTCAACCATGGCAAATTTAGATTTCTTAATCTGAATAGTTGTACAATGCTTTAAGATGGATGCAAAAGCTGCTAGTGAAATTGATCATCAGAAAGCTAAGTGTGTATTTCTGGTCGTAATTGTCTCTGGCTTTCTCTCAATTTTGAGCCTTGATACTATTTGAAACCAGCTGTAAATAACATAACTAAATGATGAGGATACATGTCCACGTTGTGAAGAGACTGGCAGTCAGCGTCGAATGAAGACCAGTAGACCTCGGAAATCTTATGACTCACTTCTTCATACAGCTCTAGAGTCTTCTCCAGCTGAAGACAGGGAAAAAACTTTATAATGCAGTCAAAATATGTACAGAAACATACTGAATATAAAATTATGTTATTAAAGTAGTTTCGGAAATAGAATAAAACTGATTTTTGTCGATTATTTCTTTCATATTAAACTGACAAGTAAATATATCTATTTAATGATACTCTACCTAATTTAGCATTTACTTGTTTGGTTTCTCAGTGATGTACAAAGTGGTGTTTACTCTTGAAAAAAAAGAAAGAAAACAGGTCATTTGTGTAGTTTATTGGAGCAGACTATAAACAAATTTGATCGACATGTGTTAATTTCAATGCTGTTGCAATATGTGAGGGATCATCTCTGATGATGCTTTCCCCATATCCCTGTCCAAAACAAAATATTTGTAGACATTTCTAAGAAACTTTTGAGCAAAACTCAAGAACCATTCTGAGTGTGTGATCTATTATACCGGTATTAAAGGTGCTATGTACATGTATTAAAGGTGCTATCACCAACTTGCATAATCACAGTTATTGCAAATAATTTTTAAAAATTAAACTTTTCTTTAAAATTTAAAGACTACACCTTTAACTATATGCCCATAATTGATTCTAAGAATATAATTTTATCTACTAGTAGCAAATACATTTTTATTGGAGAATCTTTATCACAAGCAGATGCTCACATAAAACTATTATATAGCACCTTTAAATGGTTGCAAGATTGTGTAAATTTCAGTACACAAATCACCTGTTTACTGGTATCTTTCTTTTAATTTCAAGAGTAAACACCACTTTGTACATAAATGAGAGCCCAAACAAGTAAATGCTAAATTAGGAAGAGTTTCATTAAACAGATATTTACAAAATATTTACTTGTCAGTTTAATATGAAAGACATAATCGACGAAAATCAGTTTTATTCCATTTCCGACACTACTTTAGTAATTTTAGTTGTTAAAAGACTTTTTGTAAAAAAAAGAGTCTCTTTAACTGTTAAGCATTTTCAAAATGTCCAAACTTTATATAGTGAAACTTGTCTAAACCAGATCCTAAACAAACTGGAATCATGTCAAAACCCGCCAAGTTTCATAATCCTGAATTTTTTTAATTCTAAAATGTGACTCTCTAAACACCAGATCCTGTCTAAACCGGATAAATATTAGGTCCCCAGCATAATCTGGTTTAGACAGGTTTTGCTGTACAAGCTAAATAAATTATGCACCTGTTTAATAATTCCACTGAGTCGCGTGCCCTCCTGTCCATTGTTTGACGCTAGAGCTGTGGCAATGGCTGGGGGAGGCGAGGTGCGCAGAGTGTTACAGGCCAGAATCAGCTGGCTGTGAACCTGTAACAAACTGATGCGCAGCTCCACATACGAACACTGGAACTTGAGTGGGAAAATGGGCGTGCAGCCAGCCTGGAATTTAAAAAAATTATAATAATAAAAAATAAAAATTTAGAAATTATGAGAAAGTTTAAAGCAATTCTGTTGTTTGAATCAAAATGTGTCTTTACAAGAAAATAAATTCAGTTGCACTTATTTATTGTCTTATTGTAGAAGTAGCAAGGAATCTTCCCCCATAAATAATTCAGCATTTGATGTACCAGTTGTGCAGCACTGGCTGGGATAGGATAGGAAAACCCCAATGACTGTTGAGGGCAATCAATCATCACAGTCTTTGATGCAAGTCATGGGGCATTGGCTGGGATGGGAAAGATCCTACAGTCCATCGAGAGTGATCGATCCTGCAACCCTTCACACCTCAGGCAAATGTTATAACATTGAGCTACACTCAACCAGTGTTTCTGCCAGAAAGAAATTTTTGGGTATTGCTTTATGGAATTGAATGCAATCACAGTCAACAGAGGGTATTGGGGGTGGGGGTGGGGGTGTCTTCCCCCAGAAAGAAAATGGGTTAAGTTTAGGGTTAGGGTTAAGAAAATCATACAGTAATGATAAGAGTAATTAATTTTGTCAAAAGGTTAACTTAAAAAATTAAAATCTGGAAACACATTTGGGTATGGCACCATACCTGTTTTATGACACTGTATACGCCAGATGACATTTCAGTGATGCAACCAAAACAGAGCCAGCAAACATATGCTAGCAGCTCGTTCATTAGAAATATACTGATTGAAAGAAATTAGGAACACTTGAGGACCAAATTATCTCTTGTTAAAGGGACACACCCTAGTTACGTTTATTTGTTAACCATTACGGTGTTGTTTTTTGCTATTAAACCCCATTTTTCACAAATAAAATTGCACTTTACTTACATTTTATTATTTAGAATACACATTTCCATTCACCTGAAGTGCTTTTTGGTAATCCTGATGTTTGTAAAACCACGAAATGTATTTTTTGCATTTTTTCACAAAACGTGTTGTCGAGAAAAAACCGTTAAGCAAGCGAGGTCCAATCTATTTTTAATGTCACAGACGTTGGTATATCACGTGACCGTTATCATTTTGGTTCGGTTTGTTTTCTCGTGCACGGTTCGCACAATAAACATCCGATTTGTTGTTGTTCATTTGTTTGATTTTTCTTCACAGTTCGTGAACATTTTCAGTAACAATAAAGTTCAGACAAGTAAGTGTCTCAATACAAAACGTTACAAACCCTTAAAACCAATAATTTTGCTAAGTCTTACGATATCTGGAGAGGGGATACAACCAGGACAGAACAGTTGGAACATGTCCAGGAGAGGTGAAACGAACGCACCCCAAGTCTGTGAAATTTGTTGTGCTTCTACCGGTGACATCAGAATACTAACTTTCAAAATTATTTCAAGTAATTGGGACATGGGGATTCCCATGGTATTTATCGATATAAAACCTGCTTTTTCACTCCATTTGATAAAAACGTGATCTAAGTGTGTTACAGGTTTGTAGATTAACTAAATTATAATTTATTTTTGCTGGATGGAACTAGGGTGTGCGGCTTTAATGGATGTTGTAAAACCCTCACGAAAGTCTCAGGTTTACAACATTCAGTCACTAGGTACAGTTAATACATAATTTATAGTAGCTCATTAGGTATTCTCTAAGTCTATTCAGAAATAATCACCTCGACTGGTCATGTCGATGGCTAGTGGATGTCAAACATTTGGTAATTTCGACATATAGTCTTAGAAAGGAAACCTGCTACATTTTTCCATTAGTAGCAAGAGATCTTTTATATGCACCATCCCACAGACAGGATAGCACATACCACGGCCTTTGATATACCAGTCGTGGTGCACTGGTTGGAACGAGAAATAGCTCAATAGGCCCACCGACAGGATCGATCCCAGACCAACCATACATCAAGTGGGCGCTTTACCACTGGGCTACATCCCACCCCTTAGATTGTAATGTATCAAAAAGTAAGTGTAGTGGATATTAAAATTTCATTTCAATCAGACTGCGACCGCACTGCTTTTAAAAAATCTCAGCCATGTATTGATTATGACTTAATATGAATCAATAATTTTTTAAATGGTAAGAATAAAAAAAAAATCACATTATGTACCCTTAACGATGCCAATCCTTTCTGATACAACTCCAAACTTTCTGACACACACTGTAACAAATTAGAGTTGTCTTCCCTGGTCTGTCGGAGTCTTGCCTCTGCACTGCAAACATGATTCAATCCCAGAAGCCAATAATAGAGGTGTTCTGAAGCAACCTGAATTATGATTTATGTTAGTTATGTTTTTAAATGAATATATCTGATCTTGCATTTCAACAAGAAGGGTATGACTTATATTCTCAATGTCATCTTTCACAAAACATAAATTAATTTTTACAAATTATCAAATAATGCAACTTAATAAGCAAAAAGCAAGTTATTAGTAACCTGAGTTTTATCAATAAATTTACCATGAGGCTGATTAATGGTATTGATTTTGAAACGTTTCATATAAAACTGGAACATTTTAGACTTTAAAAATCTAAATTGCTTTTTCACTTGGGGAAATGAAATCAAATGTTAAATATAAATGTGAACTTTCTTTTAAACAACACAAGCCTATTTGGTGATATAAAATATTAAACTTTAGTAACAGTATATTATAATTTATCACATAGATATTCTATCAACAAAAGGAACATTAAAAAAAATTAGCCTGTGTATACCAACTTTTTGTGTCAACAGTTTAACAATGTCTCCAGCAATTTGATACTGTCCGTATCGCATGGCCTGTCGAACCATCTTGTAGGCTACCCAGTGGTCTGCATGACCTGCACAGGTTACAACAAGCTCATGGATTTCACATGGGATTTTACCACCTCTTGCAGCTTGGTACACCAGAGTGCACAGATTTAATTGAAAATTCTGAAATCAAACAAAATATATAATAAATTTTACTAAAACATAATATTAAATATATAGTATAAACTTGATATCTCAGATGTTACCAGTCAGTGGTAATTGCTTATTAAATGATGTTACAATATGGTGGGACAAGTTTCTAACTTTAAACCAATGTTAGCAAAGTTTTATTTGTCAAATTTTCACAACCAACTATATATTTCCACATTTTAATGTCTATTTTATTTGGTCTGGTTTGAACCCCAAATATTTATATCTTTATTTCCTGATAAATTATTCCAATGAATCTGGGTCATAATTACCTGTGATATAAACTCGTTAGATTCGAGACAGTTTTCCAAACAACTGGTAATAATAGGCACAGCACACTCCAGTGCCTGGCTGTTCTGAGATCCAATAGCAGCCAAAGCTTCACTGAGAATTTCAGCCTTCAAGTCTGAGGTAAAAATTGTAAGATACATGTATTACTAAATAGTTTAAATATAAATGGGTTTGCATGAATGTGTACTAATTTATATGTCTTTAAATATACTGGTATAACATGTTTAGGTATGCACATGTATTTTGTGTGTGTGTGTGTGTGTGTGCATGCGTGTGTGCATGTGTGTGTGTATATATGTGCATGTGTGCATGCATATTTGATATGTATATGAAGAGTTCAGATGCAAAAACCTATATATCCATTGAGTAATTTTCTGCAAAATAGTTTTTTTTTGTTCTGCTTTCTATGTAAAATAAATTAAGTTCAAAATTGGTGATCTTAAGTTGGAATAACAAAAGTAAATAAAGGTTAGAATTTCAAACAACAAGTATGAAAATCAGAACATAACGCCTTGAACTGAGTAAGGATAGTGGAAGTTGTTTTTTAGATATACTGGTGTTTATCGGTTTTTGTGCCTGAACTCTTCATATGTATACTGATAAATGTATTCTTAAATATAAATTTTATCATTTTTGAAAACGTTTTGCATATATCTGTTAGAAAATGTGAAAGAAAGGTTTTATTTAACGACGAACTCAACACATTTTATTTCTGATTATATGGCGTCAAACATATGGTTAAGGATCACACAGATAATGAGAGAGGAAACCTGCTGTCTCCACTTCATGGACTATTCTTTTCAATTAGCAGCAAGGGATCTTTTATATGCACCATCCCAGACAGGGTAGTACATACCACGGCCTTTGATATACCAGTTGTGGTACACTGGCTGAAACAAGAAATAGCCCAATGGGCCCACCCACTGGGATCAATCCCAGACCGATCGCGCATCGAGCGAGCACTGTACCACTGGGCTATGTCCCGAGTTACTTGGCAAAATTCATTTTTGGAAAAAGAACACCAAGTCACTTTGTTAATAGATACTGTAGTGAGGGTTTCCAAGAACCATGTACTCAGCAGAGTGCTAATAGCTGACATCTACATTCTACATTTTAAAGGCTGTCACACTATTTTAAAACAAGTTCATAATTTTGTATTTAAACTAGAAAGCTGATCAAGACTTTGTCTACACTATGCTTGCACATTTTAAAATGTTTTTTTAAATGTCCACATAATTCAAATTTCTAATGAACTAAACGTAAAGAAATAAATTCTGGTATAATGGAGTGTGTACCTCTTGTTGTTGGTAGAAGATATGATATAGTGTCAACAAAACTGGAGCCCAGAGCTGGCTTTAAGTGGCACAGTTCAATCACACACCGTAAACACAGCTGAAACAGATGGAAGATATATGATATAATCGTACGTGGTAAACACAGCTGAAACAGATGGAAGATATATGATATAATCGTACGTCGTAAACACAGCTGAAACAGATGGAAGATATATGATATAATCGTATGTCGTAAACACAGCTGAAACAGATGGAAGATATATGGTATAATCGTAAATACAGCTGAAACAGATGGAAGATATATGATATAATCGTACATCATAAACACAGCTGAAACAGATGGAAGATATATGATATAATTGTACATTGTAAACACAGCTGAAACAGATGGAAGATATATGATATAGTGTCAACAAAATTGGAGCCCAGAACCGGCTTTAAGTGGCACAGTTCATTCACACACCGTAAATACAGCTGAAACAGATGGAAGATACATAGTGTTTGATATGTTCACTTTTTAGGAAAACCTACTGCTACTAAACAATCTACTATTAATACCACCATTATAATGAACACCCTTAACTCAATTTATATGCACTTTTCTACAAACACTGAACAACACATACCATGTCCTTTGATAGACCAGTCAGAGGCATAGTGATGAAGCCATTGTCTTTAAGGCTAGTGGGTGCTAGGTTCACAACCATTAATCTTAAAATCAGTCCTGGACAGAAAGTCCAGATAGCTGAGGTGTATGCCCAGAACAGGATGCTTGAACTATAACTGGATATACACATGGAAATAAATTAAAAGCAATTTTCTATTTTATTATTAAAAAAATTTACCTTGAGTTCTCGTTGCAGTGTTTTGGATTCCTCCCCTGTTAGAAGAATGATGTGTGTTTGTATTGCACTAACAGCATCTCCAACTAGGTCAATGGGGCAATCTGACAGGAAACACAAAAACAATTTGATCAAAAAAAGAAGCAAAAAAGCCTAAACTGATGTATTAGTACCCCGTATTTGACCGGAAATAAGCCCATGTCTTTGAATAAGCCCCCCTCCGTTTTGATAGCATTTAAGAAATTAGGCCCTCATTCGTAAATAAGCCCACCCCCAACTTCATCACCTTATAAATAACACGAAATTGCAAGTTTGCTCAAAGTTCATTTAAAAGGTCATACCTCCTGCAGATAATTAAACACAAATGTAACACAATATTTTACCACCAGTGAGATTTAGCAGTCTAACAATAACAGTGTGTAACATTGTTTTCAATTTCATGCCTGCAGTATTTCTTTGAAGTATCCAAGCCCAAGTATGAACTAAAAACCAATGTCTATTTTTACCACCACACTGGGTCCGCAGTTAATGCCAATTAAGCAAATACCATATTCTGATTGGCTAAGAACAATGACCTTAGATTGACAATTTTTTGTAGTGTAAGCTGGCTGACTGTGTCAGAAACGTGTGTATACGCTATTGAGTTTATTGTTAATTGCTGTTGTTTTAAGTCTTCTCAGCATTAAATTTTGGATGTAAATAAACAGCACTGGTAAGTAATTGTAACATAGAAGGTGTGTTTCTGATAATTAAATACTAGTAAAAAAACCCCACAATTTAATTAATAAACAATTATTATTTATTAATAACAAATGGAACATTAATTAATAGATATGCTACTGAACGTTTTTTTTCTTCCTAGTACATTTAATTATTATTATTTATTTTAATTATTATCTTCTTTTTTTTCTCAACAAAACTGGCCCCTTGTCTGGGAATAAGCCCACCCCATGCTAAGCTCACAATGAGTTGTCTTGGCCCCCTGGGCTTATTTCCGGTCAAATACGGGGTATATCAAATTCAAAAGATGTCATGTTTAAAAAGAAAAGCAGGCAAAGAACTAAAACAATAGTCATGTGATACTCACTTATGCCTTAACACAAAAATGATGTTTTTTAAAAAAAAGTTATAAAAAATCACATCCCTGATTTAACTGCACTTGGTAGTTTGAGATCAGCTTAAGTATTATACAAAGAAGATTAAGACAAATTAATAGGTAAAAAATGACTATCAAATTAATGCATTAACAAGATATATTTTAATAAACCAGAAAACATTCTTCAAATCCAAATGTTCGTACAAATACAGAACTCACTCTGTGATTTTGCTAACTGAGAAAGCAAGTGGACAGTCCTGGTGGCAAGGGTCAAGTTGTCATGGTAACAATATTGTTGACAAACAGCAAACAACTTGGAATCTAGAATAAATGAAAAAAGAATCATTTTCAAATTTGTGCAAGGATGCTGCTATTACATATATGAATCATAGCATCAGGCAAGCGATTTACCACTGGGCTACATCCAACCCCTTGATCAAACCTGCTGCCAACACCTAGAATATCACTACCAAAAAAGCAGCATGATTTCTTTTATGTACACATTCCCACAGACAGTCATGGGGAACTGGTTATAACAAGAAAAAACCAGTCCATTAAGGGCGATAGATCCTATGATCCATCACACCTCAAACAAGTACCCTACTACTGAGCTACATCTCATACCTGATATAATAAATGATGCATATGTTTATGACTTCCAAATTACACTGAATCTTATTTGCATTAGACTATCTTACCAATCAGCAGTAAGTCAACCCCACCCCATTAAAATGAGTTGCACAAAGCTACAAGTATATAATTACTACAAACTCTAAGCTTTACATAGTTGACTAAATCACTAAACATTACAAACCTGCAGTAAAAGTCACTAACTGTACTGCAACAGAGCTACAGATAGCCACAAGTACCTCCACACCACACACTTTCAGTTTTACTGAAGGAATATGCAGTACAAACTTGCTCACAGCCTGAAATGTGAATGAATGAATGAATGAATGAATGAATGAATGAATGAATGAGTGAATGAATGTTCAACAACTCTCCAACATACAAAATATATTGGTAACTGGCTGTCAAACAAATATAAACAATAAAATGGGAGCAAACATCATGAATTCTAATTCTAGCTAATTGTAATAATAATCTATCAGATTTTTTCGATAGTATTGGTCAAAAGAATTTGCCAACTGTTAATCTTTATACCACATGGCTACATTTATTTTTTGTATAATAATTTCTCCTTTTTTTTAGCCACTTTTTGATACATTTCAAAGAAATATTCTACATATCTAACAATTGGCTCAAACTAAATTATTTTTAGTGAAAACCCTGAAAATACTTACAAAATTGACTATTACAAATATTCTGGTACACGCCCACATTAAAACTTTGTCTTGAACTTTTAAGCTCCTATATACATTAGCACCACCAAGAACACACCATACAAGAAACTGATAGTTTCAACCAAAAGTACCATACAATGTTTTTAGATGAACATCGATATAAAAAAACTAAACATGGAACATTAAATCACCAATATCTTTTACTCATAAGATTAAAAATTCTCCAGAACTATGCAGTAATTCATTCTATTTCATTTGTATGTTAGTGTACCTCAACAACATCTTCCTGCCAGAGATGGGGACCTTTCTTGGCCAAGATTTTTAGTTCTCGAAGAGCGACCATCTTGACAGAATGGCGAGGGTCAGTCTCTATGTAGGTCACTAAAAGAAGAACTTGTTTCTCAAGGTCCAGCAGTGAGTCTGCGGCAAGTTGCGACATCGTGGTCAGCGTTAGAGTCACAAACCTCTCAGCGGGAAAACTCTCCAGCAGAGACAGGCACACATTTCTCGCCTTTACAAAAAATCATTTAAAAATTGCACATAGGTATAAAGAAAGTTACATAAAGAGATTTATAATGTATTTTTGGGATATGATACTTATTTAAACAAAAACGCGGAACAGATCTTTTTAAAATTTCATGTCATTTCACATAAACTTGGAGATTTCAAGATTTCACTTCCAAAGTATAAAATGAGATTTGAGATTAACCTACTTTATAATTACACTAAAATAAGAAGTTGAGAAAACTGACATTCACCACGACAATTTTTCACTTCAAAATTAATTCTGTTCTGAGCATGCAACTTAGGTATCTGAACTTCTGCCAAGCAGAGAGAAGAAAATAATAAAGGTAAAAATATTAATAAAAACAGATTAGTTATTACAAATCCAAATACAAATATAACAATAAATACCTTGGTTGCCGTGGTAATGTCATGATGCATGTGTCGCAGTATGGGAATCAGTTTCAGTTTCATATCGACAGGAGTTGCAATCGCTGATATCATTTTGGCAATCTTGCCACAAATACTAGCAGCAAATGTTCTGTGGAAACAGAGAGCAACTAATCACCTCACACATGTAAAATACATCCATGACAAATAACAATAGTAATGAATAAAACAAATATACATGTAATTAGCTGGCCCCTTAATTTTCATAGCACTACTATATCATAAAACCACTGGATGCTGTGATGTCACTGCAGTAGAATTCTATAGATAAGCCATCATCATGAAAACCAAAAGATAAATCTTATGCATAGAGGGGTTTTTCCTGCCCTGTTGGCATTCCATAGACATAAATGAGTTTTGAGGTGTAAATACTATGACTATTTTGTATATATTCAGTACTCACTTTGACTGATCAGAAAATTTTTCAGCAGCAAATATGGCTCCCTCCACCTCAACAGGATCATGGGAATCAAGACTAACAGCAATGCTGTGATGGACATTCTTTCTATCTGGGATTATACAAGCAATGCTGCCAAGTGTTCTGCAATCAACCATATATATATATATCTCTGTATATGTCAAGCATTATTTCTAACCTGTCAGAATCTTCAAGAATTCCCCAAAGTTAATATCAAGCCTACTAGAAACTAGATTGGTTTTAATTAGATAAAATTTTGTTTTGTTTTTTCTTTGAAAATCTGTGATGTAAAATTCCTGATTAATTTGTTATAATTTTTTTTTTTTTTTTTTTCAAAACAAAAACTAATATTAATAATTAAAGCTGCACGAAGTGAATAGTTTGACTCCAAGGACTAATCTGACATTCAAATAAGAAAACATTAAAATATATATAAAAATTTAAAATGCAAACTATCAAGATCTGTGTGCATCACATGCGGTCCCATGACATACGGTAAAAGACATCAGACGTAACTTCTCACACAGAAAGTTGACTATACAAGTGAAGACCCTGTCAGGTATTATCAAGATCACTATTTTACTGCAATAAATAACTAAATACTATTTTACTGCAATAACTACTATATAAATGTTTATTACTCAGAATCCAAATAATTTAAATCATGAAATTAATGTGAAAAAGATATTCATGATAACAAATGACACATTATATTTTATATCAGTAACACCATGAATGAAATATAAAGTGAAAAGATAAACAACAAACCAAATACTAACACATGTAGTATGCATCTGTTAGAATTACTACAATGAAACTACTATTGGATGTCAGTTTAAAGTAATCATGTAATGAACAAGACAGAACAAAGGTGAAAAAAACAAAAACACTCTGAACAAGGAAAACAAACAGTCCTTATTGATGTTCACACTAAGTAGAGTTTTCTTGTTTCCAATGCAATCTTTTTAAAGAACTTTGCATTTACTTGAAGTTGCACTTACCAGATGCATTAATAAATAGAGTGAAACCCCTCTAACTGGACAACCACTGAACCGAATGAAATGTCCGGTGTTCAGAGGTGTCAGGTTTTCGGGGATCTGTATTGACGCAAAAGCATTTGTTTATTTTATTAAAATAGGGAAAATGTTTAAAAGGAAAACAAATTCAAACAACAGGAAGATAATGGATTAAATTCAGTGTTGTTCTGTCAATCTTTGAAGCAAATCATGAGATATGTAGAGAGGTAAACTTTAGTGCTAAAAGATGTGGAAATCATGGGACCGTGGACTATGTCCGGTTTTGAGAGAATTCCAGTTCAGAGAGGGTCCAGTCTTGAGGGGTTTCACTGTCTTTCCATTTAGTGTGTACCTGTCCAAATGCAATAATATGGAACGTAAGTTTACTTATCAATGTAAGATGATTCACTACCTTAATGCACTTAATTACAATAATGATATTAATTACCGCAATGCAATTGCCCTGGCAACAGGGTCATTGCTGTGCAAGACTGTGACAATGCGACGAATAAATTCATCGACGTTCAAAATCTTGTCAAGATGTTTCTCACTCTGCTGGGTGACCTTTAGGATACAAAGTCGGATAAAGTTGTTTCTGAAATAAAGAAATTAATTAAAACCTAATTAAAAAAAAAAGAAGTTTGTTGCTAAAGACCCCTCAAAATTATTTTGAAAGCACATTGTCCTGGACTGACAGTTAGTGGTTACTGAGAGAGAAGTCGATGCAATGGCCATACACCTTACCCATCGAGTCATTAAATTTGTGCTGGATGGCAGCCAGTACCGGGATGTGAACCCAGAACCTACCAGGTGTATGTCTGATGGCCTAACCACTACACCGTTGAGCCAATTTGAGGCTAGTTTATTTAGATTATCTATTTCCATACATTATAACAAAGTGTTTCCAGATGGTCATCCTGGTGTTTTAATATATTAAAATGCATTTTTTATCATTCTAAAAATACATGTACCTCTGATAAGTAATGGTTATGGAAACAAGCTCTAGTCTATTTTCAAAGAGTATTACCCTGTTTCAAAATCATAGACTCTTGTTTCACTCATTCTAACTTTATTCAGATGTTGTGTTACAGGTTGTTGATTAACCAAACTTTGTGTCCATTTTCATGTGTCAAAACTGGGGTAACTTAAGCAGTCTGACAACTGTATATATAACTGTAAATGGTAGCCAAACCAGCATACAACAAAATAAATAAAACAATTATTAAGTGAATTATTTACCCAGTCCGAAAGACATCTGCCAACTTCAACAATGCAGAATTGATCAAGATTGGAAACGGATATTTTTCAAACAATTTTGGAAATTTGACAATGGCTTCACACTGAGCATCAATTCTTCCTGAATGCAGACCTAAAAAATAAAAACAAAACAAAAAAAGATAAATAATGGCAGTATACCACTTGTAAAGTACTACATGTAACAAGTAACTTCAAATCAGTTTAAATATTTAAATACTATACAGGTCAACCTACAAGTAATCACAGGGGTGCACAAATGTGAAATTGTGATGGTTGCCCACCGGGCAACCAGTAGCTGAAGTTTAGTTGCCCAACATCATCTCTTGGTCGCCCACATATTATGTAATACTTGTTTCAATGACTGCATCATCCATTCCCAAAGATTGTGACGTACTTTAGCCAACATTATTCAGCACAAATTTTAACGACTGCTTAACCTCTGTGTAGAAGATCGAACAAATTAAACATGAGTAATATTACAAGATATTGTTTTTAAAAGGATACATAATTTTTAACAAACAACCCCCACCATTCAATAACGCGTACAATTCCAATGATGCAAAATGCTTCAGGAATTGCTTAATTGTTGAACGGCTCCTTAGAGTGAAAAAGCACAGGAATACTCTGTATAAACAGTGTACATGTGACGATCACAAGTAGCAGGCCTGATCCGCATTTTCAGTGATACCAAACATCTTGTCTCATGTCAAATCGACCCTACTTAGTACTACTAGTCTGTCCTTATCCAGATTAATTCGTCACCAAATACATATTTATACTGACGATATTACTAAACAATTTAACAAAAATACAAATTTAATTCATGAAAATACGAAGAATTTAAAACATGAAAAACATGTTTTACAAAATGCAAAACTCGTTTTGAAGGAAAGTTAATGACAATATTTAAGAAATATTTTATTATTAATTCGACTAAAGCTTGCCAAAATTCACTTGGTAAGCACAAGTCATCAGTATTGGGATGCGTCACTGAGTGGATGGCAGCATTAGGGAGAATACTTATATTGCCTGTCACTAGTGTCAGTCAAGTGGGGCGGGACGTAGCCCAGTGGTAAAGTGTTCGTTTGATGCGCTATTTTTCGCTCCAGCCAGTGCACCATGACTGGTATATCAAAGGCCGTGGTATGTGCTATGCTGTCTGTGGTATGGTGCATATAAAAGATCCCTTGCTGCTAATCGAAAAGAGTAGCCCATGAGTGGTGACAGCAAGTTTCCTCTCTCAATATCTGTGTGGTCCTTAACCAGAGTCCGATGCCATATAACCATAAATAAAATGTGTTGAGTGCGTCATTAAATAAAACATTTCCTTCCTTCGCCAGTCAAGTTGTCAGTGCCGATACTTTTCAATTGCCCGTGACTGTCCGAGTGTCGTGAAGTTTTGTTTTTCATTTTATTTGTTTTATGATTTTCTTGGTTGCCCATCGGGCAACTGTTTGACAAAGAGAGGTTGCCCACGGACAACTGATTTGGGCGTGCCTGTAAATCATCAAAGAAAGATTTCAAAAGGCATATCAGACTTTTGTAGTATTTTTGTTTAGGAACTATGTACAACAAGTAACGACATGACAAATGCCTTGATAGTTGAATCTTGATTCAATCTTCATGATAATGGGCCTGGTTGCCCTTGTTAGCAGTTTGCCCAAGTCCTAAAAGTTGGAAGAAGAGGGGTGGGGGTTGTTTGGGATTAAATTAATTAAACAACCTTTCTACTTTTATGTTTAAAAAAAAAAAAAAAAAAAATGTTTTCATATTGTTCTGACCATTTCAGACTACCCAGCAATGCAAGGCCTTGGTATAAAGAATAAATGTAAAAGATTATAATTATTTTGATTCGATTCAGTTTATTAAATGTACTAGTTAGGTTCTCCACGATTACTCGGGCATGGGTCGAGTCTACCTCTGGCAGTCGCCAAATTCAGCAATTGCAAATTTTTAGAACAATTGGTGAATTTTATTTTGAGTTGGTGAAATAATTTTACTATGGTACATTTTATTAGAAAATAACTGGTTTTCTGCCATTTTTTAAGTTTAATGGATAATGTGGCAAAACTTTTTGTTCACCCAGAGCTAGCCCTGAATACAAGTTACACAATAATCATATGATCATATGTTCTAGTTTGTCTTTTTAATCTCACCATCCATCCATTACAATACTGAACATATCAACCGGTTTCTAAATGCAATTAAATGGTATGATTTTGAATTCATGTTCAGCGCTGGAATTAAGATGCATATATTTTACTTTATTTAGTGTCATTATCATCTAGTAGTAAGTGTCGGGTACTCGGGTCTGGGTCGAGTTTGACCCTCGAGTACTCGAGTCCAATATTTTGGACTCATGGATGCCCCAGTACTAGTCCCCATCAGGGAACAGTGTCCCGTCATACTCAACTTTAAATACATCCAACACCTATTCTGCTGGAGTATGCTATACTGATGTATTGTATATATACTGAAGAAAAAAAAGCCTAGAGCTGCAATAAGTTTATCATCAGTGACAAATAATATTTATGACAAATGAATACTAAATTGTTGATAAAACAACTCTGATATAAAAAGTATGGTGTTAAATGTAAAAGTTTATTATGTTTAACAACACCACTAGAGCACATTGATTTAATATTAATCATCAGCTATTGGATGTCAAACATTTGGTAATTGTTTACATTGTCTTAGAGATAAAACCTGCTACATGTTTCCATTAATAGCAAAGAGTCTTTTATATGCACCACCCCACAGACAGGATAACCATACCACAGCCTTTGATATACCAGTCGTGGTGTGGTGTTAAAACATAGGCTTATATAAAAATTGGAATAAAAACGACACATGGCAATTGGGTAATTTGGGAATAACTAAATAAGGGCTAAATAACCCTGGGTAAAGAGGGCAAAACAACTTGGGGTAGGATTACGGATGGATTTTTTGGGGAAACAACCTGAATTCAGTCTTTATCAGTACAGCACACGGAGTACTACACATTTCTCTCCCAAGCCAAAGTAAGTTACATTGTTTGGATGGGGGGGGTAACTGGGTGACTGAGGGGGTGATTGGGGGGGGGGGGGACATCATTGTCATTCCTAGACACTTCTGCCAATAGCATATATTCTCTAATTGGATTCATATGCATATATAGGGCATATCACAAAGAGAACATGTCAATTCAACCTAAGTATATTTACCTTCATTAATGTAGGTATAGTTTTTAATTTCTGCAATATCATTAAATACACTACCAATGGAGGCAGACATATTGGAAAAAGCTGGTAATGTAAATTCTGAGATCGATAATATTCTGAAAATGTTTTTGGAAGACCGATCGTATATTTTATCTAATTAAAAACTCGAATGACAGTAAAAACCAAACAAGCTTTACCAATATTTACCATGTATGTTTTTGAAGAACTAAATGTTTTAAAAAGTCAGTTTATTTTAAACAGTTAAACCAGTTTCGTTATAATTTTGAATCAAACCTTTCACCCTTGTATAGTGTCACGTGATATCAAAATGGCAGACGACGCAAAGAACGCATTGGCTTTATTGAATGGTCTTGCTAGAAGAGATTATTACGGTCACAAAGACATTACAAACGAATTTTTAAAGCAGGAAATATTTCCTGATATGCAAGACGATGAATTTAACAATTTAGTTTTGAAATTTAACCAAATCATGAAGGTTAATATTGTTTTGTTTTTCGACTTTAATGGCAAAATTGGCAAAAAGTAAAAACGACCCGCCCCCAACATCGGCCTACAAGTCTTTACGATTGGCCAACTCGTCCCACTTGTTAGTAATCTTGTTTGATGTTAATTTACGGAGAAGCTGTTATGGATGCAAACTCCAAATTAATATAATTATTATGTTGTCAAACTGAATTTACTGTCAAGTTGACATCAGATTAAATGTTCTGTGTATAAAATAGCAAGTTATTGTTTCCAAGTTGGCCACATAGTATTTATTATATTTAACATACCAATGCATATTAAACCACACATTTTTACATCCAATTCAGACTAGTGTTGATCAAGTGTTAAGTTAATAATCTATTTGCCCTGATCATGATATTTTTGTTGAATTTTTGCAAATACATGCAAATACATTTTACTGATCCATCTTTGTTGTAAAAGTGAAAAAGTGTCACCTTTACTTTTCATTTAGACTATGGTACTAATCATACATTTTACGTTAAATCTGATTAGTAATCTCTTTCAAATTTTAATAATCTAAATACGAATTAATGCAGTGTCACAAATACAGTAGACAAACCTTTTGTCATTAATTTTCTTTTTCTTTGATAAACTTCATATATTCTTTACTACTAGTACTTTAATCAATTTTTTTAAATATTTAATCATAATTATTCATACCTGTATACATAAACAATTCTAATTACTATTGTCAAGAATTTATTTGTCTCATTTAAAACAGCATTGTCATTGTTCTTCTGTGGTTTCAGAGTTTGGTATCGGCCGATATGGATATGACACAACTTGAAGCATTCCTGACTGCTCAGATGAGAAAAAAAGAAGGTGCTCTAAGTGAAATTTATGCCAATGTTTTTCGAAAATTTTGGAAAACCCACAGAACTAAAATTCATGAAAGCATCATTGCTCAAACAACATGGGGAGACACACTGCAGAAAGTGGCATGGCGGATTGATCTAAAATCTCAGGCTCGTCATGTTGATGAGATAAACACCCCTGTGGCGATTATGGAGTTACATGTTGGCAACAGTCAGCAAAAAGAAAAGGTGATTGCTTACTTGCCGTCTTGATTTTTCCTATATTTTTAATTTGAGTTTAATTCCTTTTTTTTCTTCGTAAAAAGTTCAAAGTGACAAATTTTACATCTAGGGCCAACAATAAATTACTTGGAGGCCTCTTGAACATTTGTAAAAATAGCTATTAGTAAATGCAAAGATGGATACAATAAAGTACTAAGTATTAAACTATGTATGCACATCACTTCCATTTATAAGATAACATTTGCATGTACTGTTTATAAACTTCTCTTTTTTTCTTTTTATTATAATTTGATACTCATATTTCATAGGAATCAGGCGAGGGTATTATTTGCATCCCAATGGGAGAGAGCAGTGCATCTCCTGAACACCTTACCATCAGAGTTTGGAGTGTATAGTGCTAGCTTTCATTTTGTATTTTTGTTTAATAATATGCATATAAAAGACCACTATGTTTTGTAGGCTGAAGATGTGTTGCGGTTTGAGATGGATGAAAATAGACTTGCATCAGTTCTGTCAAGTATGCGTGAAATAGAAGAACAAATAAACAACTATATTCAGAAATAGCAATAGACTTTAAAATTTCAAAAACAATTTGCATGGAAAAGGACACATACACTGTGCTGAAATATGTCTTAACAAATGGTGGATATAATAAAAAAATATGTGTAGCTGTTCACATTGTGGATTTGCACCATATTTCCATCACTCAACATTTTTTTCATCCAGTTGAGGATGAAAAAAATGTTTCAGATTTTGAATGTTTATTCATTTAAGTTTATAACTGCAATTGCTGCCTTTGGCTGGTCATTGACATAATATAACCAAAGGCAGTTAAATCATTTTTATCTTTATTTTATATGCAAGTATTGAAAGCAGTGATAAAATTTTATGTATATATTCCATTGTATCATTATTGTGTGTAACCTCTACTAGTATGTCAAAATATATACATGTATATATTATATATATTGTAATAAATTTTGAAAACAAAAACAAATTTTTGTGTTTTGTATTTATATGGTAGGCTTTTCTTAGATGTTGAATACCAATTTGCAAGAGTCCTCCTCAAGAGATTTTCCAAAAACACATTGCAATTTATTGTTTCAGTTATGTTTGTCTTGCTGGGTTAACTGCTAATCATATAAATATTTGAATAATGCCTGGTCACAAGATCATTTTCCCGTAATGGATTTGGATTTTCCCCCCTCTATATCAAAGTTTTGGTATGTACTATACTGGCTATGAGAAAATGCCTATAAAACAGGATGCAGCCCAGTGGTAAAGTGCTCACTTGATACACAGTCGGTTCTAGACAGTGCACCACAATTGGTATATCAAAGGCTGTGGTATGTGCTATCTTGTTTGGGATGGAGCATATAAAAGATTCTGTGCTACTAATTGAAAAATGTAGCAGGATTCCTCTCTAAAACTATGTGCTTGACATCCAGTAGTCCATGATTAATCAATCCAGCATTATCAAAGTAGGGTGCTGTTGAAAACAAACTTATAAAAGACCCCTTACTGCTCTTTTGTCGGGTGTAGCAGTGGGTTACCATTGTCAAAATAACTAATAATTTAAACTCCAAATAACCCTAGTTTAAACAAATGTTTTATTTTTCTTTCTCACAGAAACCTACATTGACGGCTGTCTGTTCTGATTACTAGTAGTTGAATATGTTACTTCTTCATCATCATTAATATGGAATATAATCAAACCTGTGTTATTAAAGCAGTCATCAAAGGGAGCATCAAGATGCATAATATGGATCATTTTATTCTATTTTAGATGTTTTGAGCGAATGAAAAAAATAGCTGCTCAGAACAGGTGGCTGCTCGAGCAGATTTTATTGTACATATTTGGGCTAAGGGGCTTTGTAAATATAAAAATAATTCCAATAATGCAAAATAAATTTGTGGGTGGGTTCCCGGTGGGTGAATGGTCCAGTTGGATTTTTTATTTTTAATTTGGAAATATTTAATTTTTGCAGTGGAGTTGATACAAGAGAGTAGATTTTTCATTTATTATTATTATTTTTTTATTTCTGTTGAAATTGCTGTTCAGCAAGTCTAACAAAATAATTTAAAAAACAATGTATTACCAGGACACAAAGATAATACCAATGAGATTTGTTAGTGCTACTTGAAGCAAAGCAAAACGGAGAAAAACAATGTTTTGTCCTGGTACAAGAAACACCTAGACTATGAGTACTGGGCAAACATTAAACAAAATATGTCCAAACCATTCTTTTCGATAGAAATAATTGGAATAAAAAAAAGTTGAACGGTTTTATTTAACACATTTTATTATGCTTATATGGTATTGGACATTTGGTTATGGACCACAAAGATAATGAGCAAGAAAACCCTCCTACCAAAAAAGTAGCACAGGATCTTTTATATGCACTTTCCCATAGACAGGACAGTATATACCACGGTCATGGGCACTGGTTGGAACAGCATGGACCACCAAGAAGATTTGATCCCTCTCCTGTCATCTTTTTAATTCCTACTGTGGTTTGTGTATTTGAAAATACCCAGAGGAAGGCCACAACAAGCCACAAGGTGAAAGGGGAATGAGAGGCATTTATTGCAGTTGGACAGACAAGGAAGGATAGGTAAAATAAAAAAACATTAAAATTGACACACAAAAAGGAGAAACGATTAGAATCAAGATTAAATGTATGTAAAAACTAATGAGAATGTTATCAATTTGAATGGATAAATTTGGATACGGTTTTTTTTACTAGTAATTCTTACTAGGTATTTGGTCAGTTTGAACCATGCATTGATATTTTTTAAGATCCAAGCTACAAAATATTTTTAAATTCTGAGGTCTCGATATAAATCTGAACTGTTATTGTTTTATAATTGACCAAATTACAATGGAGCAGTTTTGGAATGAGACTATTAAATTTGTCCACTTCAACGTATTTCCATTATGTAATACACAGACATACCTAGTGATGATGGAAGACAGTTGCCCACTACACCAAGAAAAACAAGTGTCGGTTTAGTTTAAAGGTAGTTGGTTGTTTTTTTTGTTTTTTTGTTGTTGTTGTTGTTTTGTTTTTGTCTTGGTCTTCTGGTGTCGTCAAGAAATATACAAGACTGCTTCGAAGGGTCGTCGATTTTTTTTAGAATGTTATTGGGGAGGTGCTTCAGCAAGAATGGAAATCCAAACACAAAACAAAACACGATGGCGGACGACGGTGATTTTGATGGTGATGAGTGAGTTATAATGATCGTTCATGTGTTTTTATTGAATGTTTGATTATTTCCAATGAGTTATTTGACGTATTTGTTTATCAAGACAGCAATGGTTATTATTAAATGGACCAATCATTGTAATTTTTACTATTATGTTCGTCGTTTGTTATTTATTGTTCCATTTAATGTAATTTCGCAGTTATCTTAAATTCGATATTTTTTAATGTGACAATTGAATATTTTATATTTATTCAGCTATAATAAGGCCAAATAAAAAAAAGATTTGGTGATCATCCTTTTGATCACAAATCAGGGTATGGGGGGGATTTTTTTTTTTCTTTTTTTTTTCTATGAAAAACTTTATAAAACCCTGGAGACCATTTTGTTTGCGGGAGTACCAGCCAACAGCGCATGCGCCTGGATGTTGTAGTTCCTTCACTGGCCGCCAGATGGACCTGGTGATGGTTTAACCTGTTAACGGTGCTTATGAAAGTTGAATTGCTGCTATCTTGACACATTTTTAATAATTTAATTTTTTTTTTTAAATAAAATAAATTCAGGGGCGGGCGCATTTTTCAGGTATGGGTGGGGCCGATCACCAGCTCTTTTTTTCTTTCTTTTTTGGCCTAAATTCATTCAGGTTTAGGGTTACCCCGAGTACTCTGACTCTAAGAGAGCTAGACGGACATTTGGACATAAATACGCTCTCATTACAGTCAGAGACCAAGCTATGTACTTTTTTGGCAATTCTCGACAACCAAAAAGTTGGCAAAGATTTCCGCTCTAATACCACAACAATCCTATGTTTGACGTCAAATACCTTTACATCGATCATTTTCGAGTTAACTGATTAAAAAAAATCCACATATTAATCACTAATACACATAGTACAGAAAGAAATCCGACAGCACCCATATTCAGCTACGCTTCGTGACACTCCGTCGCAAGAATTACAAAGCTCGGTGACCTATTTTGTGACGTAGATCACGTGATCGCCCACTGGGCGATTCCGCCTAGTAGACTTCCGTCTGGGAAGGCAATCATGTGACGCAACGTCATGATATAGGTCGGCGAACTTAGAATTCTGCTGTCCGGAGTTTGCCGAAGCTTAGCTGAATGCGGGTGCTGTTAGGTTCCTTTCTGTAGTGATTAATATGTGGATTTTTTTTAATCAATTAACTCGAAAATGATCGATGTAAAAGTATTTGACGTCAAACATAGGATTGTTGTGATATTAGAGCGGAAATCTTTGCCAACTTTTTGGTTGTCGGGAATTGCCAAAAAAATACATAGCTTGGTCTCTGACTGTAATGAGAGCGTATTTATGTCCAAATGTCCATCTAGCTCTCTTACAGTCAGAGTACTCGGGCTAGTTTAGGGTTAGTGATAGTATTAGCATGCATGCTTGAACTCTGGAAGTCTTTCCTTGTATTGCATCGCAAATTGAAACACAGATCGGTACACAATGCTAAATTTCTAAAACACATGCTGACATCACATAAATTGTGTTCTAATCGACTTTAATTTGTACAAAAATATTTTAAAATGGTGTGTCAGTTTGGTGATGTAATATGCTAAAAGAATGAAATGTGTCGTTGACATTGATTTCATTATTTCAATCTCAGCTTCCAATGTATCAATCCAAAATAAGGCTTAGGACTAGTTCTGTGTTCCAGTTGTCTTGAATCATAGTCACTTCGTACCATACCATAGTCATTTTGTATCATCCTTTTCGTACCATACTGCCTGGTCATTTCGTACCCTAGTCATTTGATACCATTGTGAAAAGTCATTTTGTATCCTGGTCATTTCGTACCCTAGTCATTTCGTACCAGTATATATAGCAAGCGAATATATACTCTGTCAAAAAAGAAACGCATAGATGATAGGGAAAGAAGAAAAGTGTTTGATTTTACAAAATATCTTCTTTTTTGTACAATGTTGCTGAATGACCATGTTTGTTAATGTTCCTGGAATGGGACAGAATGCCCAAATGCACCCTGAAACAAATTTAACACACTTTGTGCGACAATTGCAGGAACTCGGCATGAAATGGTCAGATTTTGGTGGATGCACGTGGAACTCAGGGAAAAAAATGGGGTAGTGATGGGTATTTAAAGCTGCAATGCTCGCAATGATGCCTCATTTCCATTTTGATGTAGACGAGTTACAAGATGCCAAGACTAAGCCTGCCGAAACAAAACATTGCAATAGGCTGCCTCCAGTTAGGTGAATCTCAGTCAGCAGTCGCACACCACATGAACATTCATCAGAGCACCATTTCACGTTTCTGGGACAGGTACCAGCAGTTTCAGTCAGCTGAAGACCGGCCCAGAAGTGGAAGACCTCGCATAACAACTGCAGCATAAGATCGCTACATCCGGGTTCTGCACTTGCGTCACCGAACTGCCACAATAACGAACACTGCTGGACGCATACCTGGTTTGAGAAGGGCGTCTGCACAAACCATTCGGAAACGACTTCAAGAAGCTGGTTAATGGGCTTGGAGACCATATGTTGGCCCCGTCCTGCGACGTCATCATCGACATTTTTACGTGTTCGCTGGTGCACGAATGTACAGAGGTGTAACTTGGGAAACTGGCGGCGAGTATGGTTCAGTAACAAGTCACTTTCCTTCTACAGCAACGTGATGTACAACTACATGTTTACAGACGCCGCATTGAATGTTTTGCCTACAACTGCATCGCCCAAGTTGACAGATTCGGTGGTGGGAGTGTCATGATGTGGGGAGCCATTTCATACACCGGCAGAAGTGAACTTGTGTTCGTACAAGGCAACCTGACAGCTGTATGCTACCAGGATGAAATTCTTCGCCGTCACATGCTTTCCATTTGGATCAACAGAGAGAACTCTTTCAGCAGGACAATGCCCGGCCACATACAATGTGTAACAATGGATTTCCTACAGAATGAGAACATTAATGTGCTACCATGGCCATCAAGATCGTGGGACGAACTGGACAGACGTGTACGCCAGCGTGACCCGGGGCCTCAGACGCTTCCGCAACTGTCACATGTACGGCAGGAAGAATGGGCTAGGATTCCACGTGCCCGGATTCAGAGACTTATTCAGGCTATGCCAAGGAGATGTCGTGCAGTGATTGCTACTGCTGGTGGCACACAAGGTACTGATTTCAGCGCCCTCGTGCGACACTATTTGATGACGAAAACGCATCCACTGCCGTTATTCCATAGCAAGAACATTGTCACATGTCAAATTTGACCGATAGGATCATAAATAACGAAATTATGCCACTTTGGATTAAAGAGATAATTCCATGAATATTTCGCCTATGTGTTTCTTTTTTGACAGAGTATATTACTTGCATATACCTGTATAGGAAAATAATTATGTTTACCAAGGGAAGCAGTGTATTTACTTTAATAAGTCATCATTAACCCCAGTTGACCAAAGTGCACTTTTTTTTTTTTTACATTTTAATAATTATGATAATAATAAATTAATTTAAACCATTTTTCAGCTACCAGTATGAAATGGCCGGATATTATTTATTTGCATCTTTATTACTAGTATTATTTTTATTCCTGAAGTTGCAGGTTGTGTGTGCATCTTGTAGAGATTTGTAATGTAATGTTATTTCGTAAAAGACATTACCAGGGTGATAGTACATCTGACATTACACATTTTTGTTATGGTACGAAATGACTAGGGTACAAAATTACTTTTTGCAATGGTACGAAATGACCAGGGTACAAATTGACTAGCAACCATTGTCTTGTAGCTTTTATGATCATGAATGACTTCTCCATTTGTGAATAAATATATTAATAATGACACAGTGAACTAGATCATTCTGTCAAGGGATTTAATACTAATTTAATATTAACAACAATGTATTTTATAGTTAACACCAACTGATTAATGGTTATTTTAGGTTTGATGATGGCCCAGATGATATTGATGATGATGCCTTGGATGAGCCGGAAGTTGCACAGGTAACCTTAAATCCAAACATAATCTTTGAAAATGTTACGCTCATGTATGCGGGTCTTGTTGGCTTGTAAGCAAATGACCCATCAGTTGCCAGTTATTGTTTGGGTGGGTTTTTTTGTTTGGTTTTTTTTTGTTTATAGACTGCTGTCCTGGGCACACACATTTGGTCTGTATGTCCAGGGAAGAGGTCAGTGGTTTATTGGTGGTTAGTGGAAATTGTGTAGTCATACATGATTTAATTCTGAGGTCTTGTCCATTATTAATTACCATGTAATTATTGTCATTTCTATCCTCCATAAAAATGCTTTTATTACAACATCACTTATATTGATTCTCATGTTCTTGTTTGTCACAGGGTGCTGGCGAACAAATGGAGATTCTGCCAAATGATGCTGCCAGGCAGGTGGAGCCACAGAAGCGGATCACATCACGATTCATGACGAAGTACGAGAGAGCCAGGGTACTAGGAACAAGAGCTTTACAAATTGCGTATGTACAGCTTTAATAATAAAATACATTGGGATAAACAAGATGAGAATATTATTACAGGGTGTGCACTTTACGGTCACCTGATTGCCCATGGTGAGTCAAATAGCGTTGGGCAAGTCGAAACCGTATGACGTGTCGCTCCCGCTTGTCAACTGAAAATTTCTGCATATTGTATTATGTATCAAAATGTAAATAACTAATGTTTGATAGAGGTGGTAAGTTATTTTTTATTTATTGTATTCAGCTGGTTTTCTGTTAATATCTGCGCAACTAAACCCATATAGGACATAATAGCGAACCACTTCCCCATTATATTGAATAGTTTAAAACCATTTGGAATACCTCGGCCGGTTTTGATTATGTATTCGGAAAACCTCGGCCACGTAAATGTATTCATAGGTTCAGTCGGAACACCTTGGCCATATCCATCTTTACTTTCCATTTAGTTAAATCGAAACCACTTGTCACATTCTGCTATGGTATGTTTCGCAAACAGATTTTGTTTACGAGCCTGAGGTTTTCTGAAGTTGCATTGTGTTGGAACATTTTCATTTCTTATGGAATATACCGAGTCTACTATACCAAACATCCAGTGTTAAATAGGAATGCTGGTCAACTCGCCTCAAAGCCAACTCGCCCCAGAGCCAACTCGCCTGAGTGTTTGGACAGCTCGTCCCAAACTTTACTGTCCATAAATAATTGTGACAAAATTAAAAATCGATGTCTACAAATTTGGTGTCATTTTATTTATTAATATTACTGCAGTGAAACTCCGCTATTACCACCGTTTATTAAATGGTTTTATATTGGGGAGATCTTAATATCGGATAAATAATAATCTCTTATGCAATGAACTGTCAAGCCTAATTTAATGACTTTTGTGAGTTTGTCCCTTATGTCCTTAAAGGAATGATCAGGCAAGGCTTTTGGACTCCGACTGGTGTGCATATTCAACAATATTTAATGCACATTAGCTTAAAATGTTGGTATATTAATTTTCAATGGTAACGATATGAGTTGACTAAACAGTGTGGGGCGAGTTGACCAACTTGGGGGCGAGTTGGATTTGGGGTGAGTTGACCAGCTCCCGTTAAATAATGATAATTATGCCTTTAACTTGTGTTGTATGTTTATTTCTGTAGTGGATGTGATTATTGTTTGTATAGATTGCTGTCAGCTTAGTAATTTTTTTTAATTCCTCGTCATACGGTCATAAAAGCACCTTATTTATTCCAAGACCGGACATTCCAGATGTTTGACTGTGTGGGTCCCGTGACAACATAATAATTAGAATTTAATTACAAGAGTTTGTAATAAAACTAAAACAAGTTCTGTTTCCTTCTTTTGTGTTGTTATTATTTTTGTATGATATGATAACATGTTTTTAAAGTGCAATTTAAGTAAGTTCTTTTTTAAAACGAAATTCGGTCGCGGGCCATTCAAAAGTTGTACGGGCGAGTCAAAGTGTTGCTGTGAGTGGCCCGATTGGCCAGTCAGAAAAAATCCCACGTGCATACCCTGTTATTAAAGGGATAGTAAACTCAAATATGAGCCTTATGTGTTGGAAAGATGCATACCCGGACCACCAACACATAAGAAATTTAAGAAATAAAAAATGCGTAATTTTAGAGTTAATAAAAAAACGTGATTATTCCTGCTAACTGGGGCCAGCCATTTTCTTTTGTTTTCGTTGCGTCCGGAATTCTAGCTTGGGACGAAGTGATGTCAGCTCCGACCAACTTCTGTATGCACAGTGTAAACAAACGCAGTTATTTATGACAACCTGACTTGTAAAACAACATAAATTACTTGATAATATAATAAACTATTTAACTAAATATATTTTAATTTGCATTAATAGAACCAAATAGGGTTATTGTATTTTTCTCTCTTAAAAAAATCTAAAGAAAAAATGCATATTATTAGGCCTATTGGTAGGTTACGTTGGAGCAAAAACGACTACTCGCGATACCAAAGTGATAATGTGCTCAGAAGATTTAACTTGTTCACCCTTGTTTGGAAATAAGTCGTCGAATTTACATCAGACACAACTGAATGTGGATAAACCGAAGAACTGTTTTAATCGCGACTCCCGCACAAGTCGCTGAGGGAACTTCTTCCAGTTCAGGGTCAGAATTGTCTTCCTGATCGTCACACTTTTCATCAGTTTTCCTCACACTTTGAACAATTTATTTATTAAACGCATGTCATACCAGATTAGCACTTAAAACAACTGACATTACGCATTTACCCAGAATTGCCTGATCAAATGTGCCAATGAAGCCTTTATAGTCACATGATCATCTGACCAGCTTTTTATCTTGTACCGCTAATTCTTTGAACTGTGGAATCACTGTACTGACAACTAACCATCATACAGTGGTGTTGTCAATCATTAGACAATAACAAAAGTAACAACTGTAGAGCTTAATTACGGCTAATGGGCAATACAATCGAGGGGACTAACATCTAAAATGCGTTTTGTTCAAAAATATGTTTGGCGAATAGTGAGGGTGGCACTAAATAAGGGAATTAACCAAGAAAACAAACGGTACTTGTAAGAAAGTTGGCAATATGTGAGGTTGGAATTAAATTTGGGGGGGGGGGGGGAGGTTGGAATGGGGGGGGGGGGGGCAGGGGGTGGGGGTGGGGGGGGGGGGGGGGGGGGGGGGGGGGGGGGGGGGGGGGGGGGGGGGGGGGGGTTGGGGGGGGGGGGGGGGGGGGGGGGCAATAAATTGAGGGTACGCTGTACTGGATTACTGGAATGGATATTATTACAGAACATTGCGTAAAAATCAGGTATGTTTGTTTCTTCAGTTCTAAGACTTAATTCCTGATGTGACGAGTTAAATATTATGCAACCACCGGCTTGCCAATGAACATATTCACTGGGATGGTATAAAATAGCTGTGCCCGTTATATATAATAGCCGTCACATTTAACCGTTTTATTAATTAAATATAATAATATACTTGTTGATGATAGATAAAATTAAATATTATGTATCTATTCGCTAAAATAAACAACATTTTCCATTTCAACTTATTTTCATGTTTATATCCAATTACGGTTCAAACCCGCTGTCCTGGGCACACCCCTCAGCTATCTGGGCTGTCTGTCCAAGACAGTGGGTTAGTTGTTAGTTGGTTAGTGATTAATGAGAGAGAAGAGGGTGTAGTGGCCTCACACCTACCCATTGAGCTCTGGGTTGGAGCCAGTACCGGGCTGTGAACCCTGTACGTACCAGCCTGTAGTCCGATGGCTTAACCACTGCACCACCGAGGCCTGTAATAAACAACAATAAAACAATTAATTCCACACACGAAATTTTTTAAAACAATTAGCCAACTTATATCACTCAAGTTTTATTGATTACTACAGTCTGTAATACAGGCTTATGATATCCAGCTGAGTCACGTGATATAACAAAAATGGACAACTTCGCACATTTTTAGTGGATTATCAGTTGATTACAGCGCTTACATAATTCATTTTAAACTACAACTTCTTTTGACTTGAAATAAAGCCATGCTTAATTTATTTTGTTGAACACATTTTAAATTGCTTTTCTGCTATTTTGGTTTGTAAATACACAGATTTTTATCAGACACTATTCAATTACATAGCCTGTTTTGCATACAATTTATAAGAAATGGTTCAGTGTTTCAACAAATATTGCAAGTAGGCAAAATATTCCATTATGCGGTACACTGTATAATCGTTTTCACACAACAGACGATCTGATATATAATGCTGGCAAATAACCTTTATTTAAGTATGTTATATAGTTTTCAGCTTTTGAAAAATCATGAGCTTTTTTTTTTAAATGGGTATCACACCCAGTATTTAGCATCACATTAATTATATGTTGTCTATATTATTCATTTTGTTTATTGTCACAAATTTTATTTATCTAGATCAGGAGATGTTAATTGTAGAACCTCAACCACACTTAGATCATTTTTATTAAAAAATTAATTATTAGTTCGAGTTAGAAAAGAAATGTTTAATGATACAACAGCACATTGTTTAATCAGGTGATTAGGTGTTAACTTGTTAACTTAGGTGCTTTCGAAAATTGGTCTAAAAATTAGAGGCCCGTTGCTGCTCTTTATATCAATTAGCAGTATGGCAAGGCTAGCTGATCACCCAGAGCTAGCCCTGGTATGGGGTCTTTTACATTTTACCATTTTTGATATTCCAGTTTGGTCGTCAGTCCTGTGATGCATTGCATTTGAAGCATAATTTGCTTTTTCAATAAGCTACATTCTGTTTTACAATTTGAGCCAGAGTTTTAATGTTCCTTTCATTTTCATTTTTCAGAATGTGTGCTCCTGTAATGGTGGAACTGGAAGGAGAGACTGACCCATTGAAGATAGCCATGAAGGAACTCAAGTTAGTAAATAACCTGTCGTCTTATTAATTTTGTCGGGTGTGTGTACAGGAATTTAGTGAAGGAGTGGGGGGGGGGCCTTTGTCAGGAGTGTGTGCAGGAATTTATCCAGTGGATCTAGGTCGTGGGGAGTGAAGTGTCTAGTGGGGTGTCATCACATGCTGCCCTGTAAAATATATATATATATATAAAATAGGCTCGAGTGTGGGGGTTGAGAGTTTGACCACCAAACCCTCTCTGCACACATCTTTTTATTTTACCTAATAGACGTTTAAGTTTTTATTGATTACATATTCAATATACTTATTTTAAGAGAAGGAGACTAATGGACACCATCATATATGGTCATGTGAGATAGAAAAAGTACACCCGAGGTGGTGGGTTTTTCGACTCGGGACGAGGCTTGCAGAGTCCCAGAGTCGAAATTTCCACCACCGAGGGTGTACTTTTGCTATCCCACATGACCGCATATAATGAAGTCTTTTTGTTCCATCCATTCGATAAATAAACCATTATGTTATACGAACAAACAAAGATGTCTGAAAAAGTAACTTCTTTATTCGACCATTTTATCATAAGTAAACTACACTCATATTTGCCACATCTGTTTCATGTGTGAAATATAATAATTTAACACTACAAGTTAACAAGGTGGCTTTTAAAATGAAGGTTTTAATAACAAACTGTTGATCTAAAACTAACCAACTTGCATTAATATGAGGTCATATATTACCAACACCGTAATACTCCCCATGTTCAATGACGTCATAGCCCATGCAAGACAGATTTATTCGTTACAGGCTGACATCATGGAATGGGTCTGTCTTGCATAGCGCTGCTAGGGATGGGAGGAATAGCACATCTTTGCTGCCATATGGCTACAATTATCAATAAGCAGCAAAACATTTTTATATGCATTATCCAGTATCCCATAGACAGGGCAGTCCATATTGTAACCTTTGGTATAGTAGTTGTGGTGTACTGGGTAGAGGGGGTGAAACAACCCAGCATGAAAAATATGTCGATCGAAGATAAGCATTTAAAAAACTGTGTCAACATTACTATAAATAAATTCAATAGAATGTGGGACGAGGATAATTAAATCTTCTGAAGATGATGGATGGGGATATCTAACTAGATCTAATCTAATTTTAAAAGTTACAAACTTGATGGCAGTCATTTAAAATTTTTTTTTTTTTTTAATATTAAAGCTATTTTTGTTCAAAACCATACAATCATTTATTGACTTGTTACACCATCAATTGTGTTTTTTGTTTTACTTTAGAGCCCGAAAAGTACCTTTCATCATTCGCCGCTACCTGCCTGATGGTAGTTACGAAGACTGGTCTTTGGAAGAACTTATTATGACAGAGTGACACCCAAGAAGAATGAATAAATATTTTAAAATCAAGAACTGGATTTTGTGTAAGAAGCTATTTGGTCAAGTGTCCCACAGAACAATGTGTTGAAAACAGTGCTTTCCATGTCCTGATGGATCGGTGATTTCTTTAAAAAGAAAATGCTAGTTATTCCAATTTTTCTGTGGCAAGGAAAAAGGTATAGGACAGATGTGTGACATATCTTTGAAGGATTAAATAATTTGGTACAACAGTTTGTTTTGAGAACAAATTTTAATTTTTTATTTTATTACTAGATAGTTACATCGATTCTGATAAGGTATGACATGTCTAATACATGTCAATTCTTTAACAGAGTGATGAAGACTGATGTCACTTGTTCAGATCTTCTCAAGGGCTACCTTTCTGGGTATACTTTTCATCAGCCTTGTTTCTTGTCTGCTCTGTCAATGAGGCATTTACAAGAAGAAATTGTTTGCACATGCATGTACTGGTATTGTGCTTCAAATGCAGACCTGTAACAATATTTCATTTTGTTCATCAATCATGTTTCATGTGAATTGTAATTAAAAACATTTTTTAACTGTAGCATTGTTGTTCAGTTTTGAGAAAGTAATTGACGTGTTAACCTTGTGAAGTCTAAAATTTAGAAAAATGAAGATGCTTACATAAATGGCTTGTTTTATATACCTCTCAAGGTTACATGCACAGTGGTTACTTCAAAACCATAAATTTTCTATGTGGTTGATAATGAAAATGTTTTTTAATCAACAGCACTAGATAACATTAATTAATCAATCGTAGGCTACTGGATGTTAACAATATATATGGTAAATCAGACTTGTTTTTAGAGGAAACTCGTTTGGCAGCAAGGGATCTTTTATATGCATTTTTCCACAGACAGGACAGCACATGCCATGGTCTTTGACATACTAAAAAAAAAAGTGTTTTGTTTAATGACACCACTAGAGGATGACGTATAGGGTATAGTCTCAGAGAGGAAATACGCTACTTTTTCCTATTAAAAGCAAGGGATCTTTTATATGCACCATCCCACAGATAAACACATACCACAGCCTTTGATATACCAGTTGAGGTGTACATGCTGGAACAAGAAATAGCCGAATGGGCCCACTAACTAAATATCGATCCAAGACCTTGCATCAGGTGAGCGCTTTACCACTGGGCTATTTTGATATACTTTGACAGGGTTAACCGTTTGCAATGAGTGATAAAGCAAGTTCAATCCCATGACCTCGGGGAAAAACTACAACTTGACTAAATCTTACCCCTGGTACATGTATATAAATGAAGTAGTCTTATTCAGCTTACCGTACTAGCACAACAACAATGCTATACGACCCTGAGTTATAACCTCCACTGCAGAATTATCTCCCCTTGCCGGATGTATAACCTACACCCGTGCATGGGTAGACCGTATATGCTCGTTTTTGATTCTGCAGTCGTGTTCGAGTTCTGTAGTAAAAAATTTGTCAAATTGTCAAATTGTTTATTAATTTGTAAGTCTTATTCAACTTACCGTACTAGCACAACAACGATATACGACCCTGAGTTATAACCTCCACTGCAGAATTATCTCCCCTTGCCGGATGTATAACCTACACCCGCGCATGGGTAGACCGTATATCCTCGTTTTTGATTCTGCAGTCCTCCATTGCAGTCGTGTTCGAGTTCTGTAGTAAAAAATTTGTCAGATTGTTTATTAATTTGTAATTTTGTTTTACTCTGTCATACGAGGTCTTTTGGGTAATTTACACAGGGGGTTAATGTCTGACACGGCTTCCTCGGGCTCCAACCGGTTGGTTTGTGTGCCGAGGGGGGTTGTCTTAAACGACTGCCCCAGTTTGATCAGCATTTGTTATGTCTGGCATGTCGTTCTTGTTGTTTTCAACGCCAGTGTCATATCTGTGTAAATTGGTCCCCCTCCACGTGGGGGAAGGCTAAGAAGCTGTCAAAAGACGCCGAGCGAAAGAGGATGATTAGACGTGAACGGGACGGGCGGAGCACAGTAGCAACCTCCGGGGTCGTGCTCCATACCGATTTGCCGGCGGTCGGCAAGTCGGCGTCCAGTTCAAAGAGCTCGCGGACAAGTGGTAAGCGCAAGGGCGCCTCCTCGTCTGTTCGCCATCTTCATGGTGATACCAGTAAACCCGAAGCGCCGCTTGGCGTGGAGAGGGCGCTGTTGCTCCCTGTTTCGGCTGAAGCAGGGAAGGTTTCTTCCAGGTCGGGCTCCGTTCGACCTGGGGATTTGCTTTTGCCTCCGTCGGTGGAGGCGGCGCCGGTTACGGTTGTAACGGGGGCGTCAGTCGGAGGGAGTGCATTCGTGGCAGTTCCGACTCCCATCTTGCGGGTTATCGGTTCTTCTGTGGAGGGGTCGATTAGCTCTAGAATGAAGTCCGCATCGCGGCGCCGTTTGGCTCACCAGATTCCTGGTGCAGGGTTGGTCGTGGCGTCCGAGGGCGCCGTTTCGGCCAACGCGTCTTTCGGTGATCGAGCCACTTGGCGAAATCGCGAAGTCTTACAACGTTGTCTCGGTCACGGAGCCGAGTGGCGTTGTTTCGGGTGCGACGCCAGTAGGCGTCCCTTCTGTTGTTAGGGCGCCTGTACAGCGTCATCAACTTTTAGATCGTTCGCATGTGGCTACGTCAACTGGGTTGGCTAATCCACACGTGGTACGTTGGGTTCAGAATTCGGCGCAGGATTCGTACGTGTACGAATTTCCTGACGGTCCGGTTCAACCGACACCACCAGTCCCGTTGTCTGTTTCGGCAGGGATCAGGGAAACTGCAGCTTTCTTGGGTGCGCCTGTGTCTACACCGATGGTCAATCCGGACCTGTCAGATCGGGTTAGAGGTTCCAGGCGTTATCCCTCGACTGCTTGGGCGGAACCTTTCGTTCAGGATCCGATGGTTTCGGGTCGCCCTCAGGGGTGGACTCGGGGGGACTATGTTTCTCTTTTTGAGAATTTCATAGCCTGAGGAATCGCCTCCATCAGTCCCTCCACCAGTCCCTCCACCGCCGGGGTTTCCAGCGAGACCGGGGTTGGACCAGTTTGCAGATTCGGCCGGTCCGCATCGTCCTGCCCATGCAGTTTCGTTTCCGTTACGGTCAGCGCATGGCGCGTCGTTTGACAAAATTCCTTCTTCGGAAGACGATTTTCCCTCCGAATCAGTGTGTGGTTCGGGGGAAGGGTCGGCACCAGGTTCGGTGCTTGACGAGATTCCCAATTTGGCCGATGGTACGCCAGGCGACGATTATGATTACCAGGCAGTTCTTGGTTTTGTACGGGAACAGGTCCGACTGGTGTGCGCGGATGCAATTCCGTCGGAGGAGGCTGTTCAGTCTTACAAGGGCGTTTCGTTTGGAAACCGGCCTTTAGCGACGGACGCTCCCCGGCAGGATTTCGGCTTGCCGTTAGCCCACGAGGCGCATGAATCTCTTGCGGAGATTGATGCTTTGATTGCGGGTAGCGATCGTATTTTGGGGGCGGTGGTGGAAGAGTTTCCAGCAGCGTTAGCTACCGGGAAACTGTTGTCTGCGGCGAAGGTTTTGTCCACGTCTTCGTATAAGACATTGGGAGCTTCCTTCCTTTCACATCCAGCGGTCATTTCCGCTAGGGTGAAGGCAGACTGCCACCCATCTCCTAATGTCAGTGTGCCACTCACGGATTTAGAGACTTTGGAGAGGTTATCTAAACTTCTTTTTCAAGTCAATAACCATTTAGGTACGTTCCTATTTGGGTTAGATAAAGCAGTCACGGGCCTTCCGCCGATGGCTAAGGGTTGTTTGTTGGCGGCTTCTAAAGCCTCTCATCAAGTCGCTCAGCTTGCTGGGCGTGTTTTTGCCAACAGTCTACTTCTGCGTCGGGATCACTACCTGGCGGGACTGAGAGCGACGGGTGTGGTTAAAACCTACTTTCGTAGTCGTTCAGTAAGGGAAACCTTACTTCTTGGGACCAATTTTAACTTGGTCATGGACCAAGAAGCGGCGAAATTCGTCCTTGCTGCCCGTCCCGAACTGCTCGTAAGCGCCAGGCGGTGTCTACTTTTAAACCTCCCACCTGTTAAGAAATCGACTTTTCTTGACAGTTATCAGATCCCTGTGGTGTCTGATTCGGGCGTGCAGTCGGGTAATGCCCGTGGTTCATCGAAACAGGGACGTTTTCGGGGGAAGCCGGCACGTTTTCGTGGTTCCGCTCGGGGCAAGGTGCCCAGGGGTGGGAAACAGCCGGGATGAGAGTGCGTGGACAATCGACATCTGCTTACGGAGGTTCCGTTAGCAGATCTTCCTGTGGGGGGCAGATTGCGCCATTTTGTTCAAAGTTGGTGCGAACTGCCAGATCTGGACCCATGGGTTTTGTCGGTTGTCAGCAACGGATACAGAATTCCGTCCCCCCCCCCCCCCCCACTGACGTCCTCCCCCCGGTTACCTGCAGTACCGTCTGTCGACAAACGAGTACTGGTGGAGAAGATGGTTGTCGAGTTTCTCGACAAGAAAGCCATCCAGGAGGTAGATTTGGGCACTCCAGGATTTTATTCCCATCTGTTCTTCGCCCAGAAGAAGAATGGCGATTGGCGACCAATTCTAAACCTGAATCCGCTGAATTCTTACGTCGTTATTCCATCTATGAAGATGGAGACGGTTCAGTCTGTTCGCGCTTTGCTTCAGGTGGGGGAATGGGCGGCGTCCATCGATCTGAAGGACGCTTACCTGCATGTTCCAATCCATCGGGATTTTTGGAAGTACTTGCGGTTCCTCTACGACGGCAGAGCTTACGAGTTTCAAGTTCTGCCGTTCGGATTGGCCACAAGCCCTCACGTCTTTACTCGGGTAGTAAAGGCAGTGGTGGGGCATGTACATCTGTTGGGTATACGGATGCACAATTACCTGGACGATTGGTTAATTCCGGCGGCGTGGAGTTCGTGATCGACATGATTCTCCGATTGGGGTTTATTCCCAATTGGGTCAAGTCGGAATTAGTGCCAACGCAGGTTTTCACTTATCTCGGGGTGGTTTTCAACCTTGTGGAGGCGTCCGTTCTTCCGACGGATTCGCGACTTCAGAATTTCACGACGTTGGCGCAACGTCTTCTGGTGGAGCAAAGTGCGTCGGTGCGCACGCTCCATGTGTTGATAGGCCATCTCGAATCGCTGGCGGCTCTGAATGTGCGGTTCAGACGGTTCAAGAGACGGCTTCAATGGCATTTGTCCCGAGTGTGGGATGGTCTCAGCTGGGATTTGGTGATACCATTGGGGCCTTGGTTCATTCTTCCGATCCAAGAGTGTCTAGTGGACAAGTGTATGTCCCAGGCCATTCCTTTACACCCACTTTCTCCAGTTGGTCCTGTTTACAAATGCTTCCCTCGAGGGGTTTGGTGCACACCTTTTGGATCAACATCTGTCAGGGGTGTGGACTCCTTCAGAGAGGAGTCGTCACATCAACCTGTTGGAGATGGAAGCAGTGCGTCGTGCTGGTCTCCATTTCAGGACTTCTTTGACATCGTCGAATTTTGTTGAGGTCGGACAACACGTCGGTTGTTGCGTACCTCAATCGGTGGGGAGGCACCAAATCCCTGTCATTGAGTCTTGCGGCTTTGGAGATTCTGGAATCGTGCGACGATTGGGCAGTGGTGTTATCGGCCAAACACATTCCTTCGTCTGGGAACGTCTTGCCGGACGCTTTGAGTCGTCGTTCCCAGGTTCAGACGGAGTGGATGTTGCACCGGACGGTGGCTTATCGAGTTCTTCAGTTGTGGGGGAGTCCTCAACTCGATATGTTTGCCACTCGCCTGAACAGTCAGTACGATGCGTTGCGCATGGACTGGACGGGACTGGATTTTTACGCCTTTCCCCCTCCGGTTCTGCTTGGCAAGGTTCTGTCAAAGATCAGACAACAACCTCGTCGTGTCACGCTCGTAGCCCCGAGTTGGGCAGATCAGGCCTGGTTTCCTCCGCTCCTGTCACTTTAGTGCAGGATCCGGTGCGGTTGCCGTTGATACCCGATCTGCTCAGTCAGAGACTGCGTCGGACAGAGTGGCATCCGAAGCCGGAGGGTTTCCCCGACTTCACACATGGCGGTTGTCGGGGTTTCCCTCCGAAACCGAGTTTTTTCTAAACGGGTTGCTGAGCTCGTCTCCTCTTTTACGGAGAGGGTCTACCAGTGTCACTGGCGCGCTTGGGTTCGTTGGGCGACTGAGAGGGACGTGGATCCCTGGTCGCCTACTGTTAATGACTTAGCTGAGTACTTTCTTGCTCTTGTCCAAGAAAGACAGCTGAAGTTTCAAACAGTGAGAAGTCACCGGTCGTCCATTTTCACTACTCTGAGGCAGTGTGGACGTCAAGATTTCTCAACGAATCTCGTGTTGCATGACTTGCTTAAGTCGTTGCAAAACACGGTTGAGAAGCCTTCCATTTTGCCTAAATGGAATGTTTTTCTGGTTCTTCATGCACTCAAAGGCAAGCCCTACAAGCCTTTGAAATTCGCCAGTCTTCGTCATTTGACGTGGAAAACTTTGTTTCAGGTCTCACTAGCGGCTTGCCGTCTTATTAGTGAGATTCATGCTTTTTTGCATGATTTGGTGGATTACAATACGGACGGGTCAGTTACGTTACGTACTGATCCTGTTTTCGTGGCTAAGAACCAGGTGCCTGGGGAAGAGTTTCCTCCGGCCATCATTCAATGTTTATCTCGTACGCTTTCTGCGGATAATTCCGATAGACTTCTTTGTCCGGTGCGGGCTTTGAAATTCTATTTGGAGCGTACTAGAAATCTCCGGCAAAACACGAAGAGACTTGTCCACCTTGTTTTCTTACCTCCTCCCTTTAATGTTAAATTCTCGTGCTTTAACGGTGTTATATCACTTCTGTTATAGCATTGTTGTTGTGCTAGTACAGTAAGTTGAATAAGACTATTAGAAAATTTGTTTCTAATTTTCATTATTATTCATACTTACCTAGTACTAGCACAACAACCGTTACCTCCCACCCGCCCCGAATGCTATACGACCCTGAGTTATAACCTCCACTGCAGAATTATCTCCCCTTGCCAGATGTATAACCTACACCCGCGCATGGGTAGACCGTATATTCTCGTTATCGATTCAAAGTCCGGAATGACTGAATAAAAAAAAGACCTCCCTCGGGGCGGGTGGGAGGTAACGGTTGTTGTGCTAGTACTAGGTAAGTATGAATAATAATGAAAATTAGAAACAAATTTTCTAATTATAACAGAAATACAAAATGTTTTTCTATTGAACCTAACAAGTTTTGTAAAAACTATTTCTTTTGGTAATGAACTGGATACAAAAGGAATGTTTGTGTAAATAACACCCTAACTTGGGTTACTTAGTGGCTATTAGGTGTTGCACATAATAAAATTGCATTACTTGGCAGGGGCTGAATTTTAATTCTGGGGGGCAACAACAAGTGTTGCCTTCTGTTTAATTACAGACACTTTCCCTTCAAAACAAAAAAGAGAACTTTGTATCAAGTTTTTTCAGACAAAAATATTTCATCCCAGTGCCTTAGCCATGGCAATTTATTGGAAATGGATGCCTTTTGTTACACTGCCAATAATAATTTTTACATATACAACATGGAATAGAATGTGTAGGAAGGACATTGTTGTAAACCAGGTAGATACCCCAGCATTTTTTTTCTTGTTGCTATAGTAAAATGTCTAGACCAGTGTGTACCAATCTAAGAGTACCCACCTCTTTTTAAAGTTTTTAACCTTTCTAAAAACAAGTGCTATTACGTTTTATTTAACGAATAATCAACAAGTGGTTACGGACCACAGAGATGACGGGACACCAACTTCCACCACTCGGTAGGCTACTCGTTCAGATTACCAGCAAGGGATCCGTTTTATACAGGACAGTACAGACTCCAGTCTTTGTTGTGGAGCACTGGCTGGAATGAGAAATAGCCCAATGGATCCATTGATGGGTATCATCCTAGACTGTCCGTGCATTAGACAAGTGCTGAACCACTGGGCTATGTACCTCCCGAAGTGCTGTGTTTTTCCATTAGTAGCAAGGGATCTTTTATAAGCACTTTTTCCATAGAATGAATGAATGAATGTTTAACAAGATCGCAACAATTTTTAACAGAAGGAACAGCACATGCCACAACCTCTGATTTACCAGTCACAGGGCACTTGCGATGGACGAAAAACCCAATCGGAGAATAAGTCCATTGAGGGAATTTACTCTAACCGAAGCACCTCGGGTAATGAGCTAAATCCTACCCGTTCTACAAACAATGTCTGCAATTTTTTGAGAGTACGGATTCATATTTAAGACAAATTTTAGGATACAGATTTATATCCATTTTACCCAATAAAGAAATCCATGGGTTTCATCCCTTAGTGTTCATCATAGGAAATCCACTGCCACCAACGCATAATGGACCCAACAGATCTAATGACCAAGAATTGTAACCAGTTGCCATTGCATTAAAGATCCTTATTTTTTTTTCTAAATTCTTCAAATAACACACTCCAAAATGTAGCATAGTCCACACCTCAACATTAAAAGTAACACAAGAAGATATAAAAAATGCTTTTATTGGTATTCACTCACTCGCTCCCCACCCCCAATCCCACCCACCCAACCCAAACTAATGCCAGCATGTCCATATTAGCTGTTAATTTGCACATAAGTTAGAATCACAGTAAAAGCACAATATATTTTACACTTCCATTTTTTTTTTTTTTATCAATAAATACTGGACAAATAAAAATTCCTTGGGTAGAAGAAAAGAAAGCACTCTTCTGTTGTTGTCATCACAACATGTCGCTGACACGTCACTAGGTTGCATATTTCTCTAAGGTATCACGTTCATTACGCCATGTAGATGAACATGTTGATATTGTCCTCGTCCCGTCTCATGTACTTATGCTCGATCAGCCACTCTATTTGTTCTTTGATGAGTTTTTTTGATGGTAGGAACATGTTTTTAAGGATTTCAACAAGTTCTGTTTGTAAGGCAGCATTTGTGATTCTTTTTCTCATCTTCATGATCTTCACTATAGCTTCCTGAAAATACATGGTTATAAAACAATGTAGTAAAACATCTGATAATACTTTGTTAAACAGGTTTAAACATGGCTTGGCACATTTCAGAGTTGACAAAAGTCACTACAACACTAATGTTTATGTTTAATGACACTTTTTGATGTTTTAAAATTGTGAATAGCTTGGAAAATGTCTCTTCTGAACATAATTTTATGCAGGGATTTATAATAGACCAAAACCCTTCCACAACAGAAAGAAAGAAAGAAAGGTTTTATTTAACGACGCACTCAACACATTTTATTTACGGTTATATGGCATCAGACATATGGTTAAGGACCACACAGATTTTGAGAGGAAACCCGCTGTCGCCACTACATGGGCTACTCTTCCGATTAGCAGCAAGGGATCTTTTATTTGCGCTTCCCACAGGCAGGATAGCACAAACCATGGCATATGTTGAACCAGTTATGGATCACTGGTCGGTGCAAGTGGTTTACACCTACCCATTGAGCCTTGCGGAGCACTCACTCAGGGTTTGGAGTCGGTATCTGGATTAAAAATCCCATGCCTCGACTGGGATCCAAACCCAGTACCTACCAGCCTGTAGACCGATGGCCTACCACGACGCCACCGAGGCCGGTCCTTCCACAACAGAGTTCAATCATTTAAAAGATCACACCTTGTGACCGCTATAATATATTGTGAAATATACTGGGCTCAAACTTAATGATGGCACCAATATCAATTGCCATCATGATATAAATTGCTTTAAGTCAGGGACACCACCGTTGGCACTTTTGTGTCGTGAGATAAAAATTACTACCATCAGAAAATCTTAACTATGGTAAAATGTATATACAATTTTGTACATTCATACCTTTCAGTCATGTCTGCAAAAGTAACTTTAAAAAACATTGCCATAGGCAGGCTCAAAATTGCCATCAATGGGCCATGGCAATTTAAAAACACAATTGCCATGGGCAACAAATTATTAAGTTTGAGCTCTGAATATATATGTATCCGAACTATCAGTATTCTGATGATGACCTCTAATTTATTATCCACATAGTTCAAGATATACAGGGAAATATAACCAGTATGACACGTGTTATAACGATTTCACATACACAACGAATGACATAAAGAAATTATTACACTCGCATATGAATCTTATTGATTTTACGAAACGCCCATCAGGATTCATGTATTACCCTCGCCCTCACTACAAGAATCCTGGCTCTGGTTTTGTAAAATCAGTACAACACACACGGTCATATAATAATCTCTCTCTCTATATATATATATATACCTGAACTCTCAGTATCCTCAACTGCATTATGCCTTCATTGTCTTCCTCTTTGCTCTTTTCTGTGGAAAGCTGGAGACGGCCAATGAGATTCATCTTCCCTCGCTTCTGAATCTTGCCATTTTTACTACAAAATTAGAAAACTCCATTGAAAGTGGGGTTTTTTCATTTTCGAGCCAACTTTATTTATAAATACTAAAAAATATCTTCTTAAGTACTAATTTGATCTTATCCTTTTTCAATGTCTTCAAATTACAGTAGTAGTCAGAATACAGTAAAACCTATCATTTATAACATCCTCGAATTATTTGTCTACCTTCAAAATCAGCAACATTTGATTGGGACCTCCTTGGATACATTTTTTGTTTTTAGTAATCTGGGTTTTTTTTGAGCTTCAGAAATCTTTTACCACTGAGTTGCATGTTACCCATCTACAGCACTGTATACATAACTGTTAGTACAAGAGTCAGAATGGGTCCAGAATCATCCATCTTATAAAATAAAACAAATACAAACAAGTCTGTTGACAATGAAAGGAATTTGAAATCAGTTTGGTGAAAGAAATATCAAATATCATTTTGGGGAAGAACGTAGCCCAGTAGTAAAGCACTCGCTTGATGCACGGATGGTCTGGGATCGATCCCCGTCGGTGGGCCCATTGGGTTATTTCTTGTCACAGCTGGTGCACCACGACTGTTATATCAAAGGCTATGGTATGTGCTATCCTGCCTGTGGGATGGTGAATATATAAGATCACTTGCTACTAATGGAAAAATGTAGAGGGTTTCCTCTCTATTTCTGTGTCAAAATTACCATGTCTGACATCCAATAGCCAATGATTAATAAATCAATGTGCTCTAGTGGTGTCATTAAACAAAACAAACTTTAGTAGCTATCCTATAGTAGGTATTCTATCACCTGAACAAGTTGCCTATGACACAAAGGAAGATTTTAGCAATTTGACTGGCCTTTAGAATGTACTGGTCAGAGGATAGTGTCATAGGCCAAAGGTTAGGTTATGTATGAAAAGAAAACTGATAATCCAATGTTCTTTCACAAATGTTTCAAGCCATTCACACTGTAGTTCTTTTAGAGTGATGCCATTATCACACTAGTCGAGAATCCACATGAAGATTGCTGATGTGTGCATTCAAAGTGTTTTCACATCATAATTTTTTTTAAATTGCTGTAGTTTTCAAAAAAAAAAAAAATTCCAAAATACTTACATCAAGGAGAAATCTTGGTTTACCCAAAACTGGGTACTGTCGTCAAATTCCTTTGGTGATCTTGTTTCTGGCTCACAGACTAAAACTTGCCTCTTGATTTTGGGAAAAGCTATAAGAGACTGTAGAAACAAATAAATGTAAATTTAATTGTTTAGCAATGTATAAACACATGATTATGAGAAAATTGTGAAAAATAACAAATTAGACCAAAAGCTATTTCATCCCCACCCGCTCTGAGAATACAGGCCTACCCCCATTTGTTTTAATTGTAGAAAGTTTTTTTTATTCTTTATGTGTAGTATTTTGTAATGTTCTGAAGCCATCAAACAAGAAAACTGCGGCATTAAGTGTCTTGCCTACCATAATTCCTTTTGGTGCACTGAGATCAACATCCATTGATGTAACTATTAATCAAGTTGCATTGACCTAGGACTTGAAGTTTGGGAGAAACTCATATATAGTCTGTCAAATCCTTTTATAAAAATGATTTTTGTAAATAATTTGTTTGGTTTGATGTAAGAAAAAAAGTAAAAGTGTTTTGGAAATAATAAAAAAAAGACAGTTTTTGTGTGCAATATAAAATAAAAAAAAAGGTTTACAAAGAAATAAAACTAATAAAAAAAACGATGCTTACAGCGTTATGGCCTCCATTTTGGTTTATGGATTGGTATAGTCTTGCTTTGACTATTTTATCTGTAGTGAATTTAATCAAATAGAGTAATCTCGTATATAAACCAAAATGGTGGCCATAACGCTGTGTCGGTTTCTTACTATGGTATGTATTACAGTTTTATGTATTTGTAAACTGATTATGTTTTTAATTGCACACAAAAACTGTCATTTTTTTTATATTTCCAAAACATTAAAAAAAAAATTCTTATTTCAAACCAAACAGAAATTATTTACAAAAAAAAAGATTTTTATTAAAGGATTTGACAGACTATAGATCAGTTTCTCCCAAACTTCAAGTCCTAGGTCAATGCAACGTGATTTATAGTTACTTTTTTCTTACGTCAAACCAAACCAAAATTATTTAAAAAAACCCAGAATGGGATGGACTATAAACGCAAAGTTTAATGTTGGACTTTTAAACACAAAAATTGTCAGCTACAACCATTGAAAAAGTAATACCCATTTACTTTGTAAAAATGAGACAATAAAAAATAAAAAATTGTGCTCCACCTTCATTTTAGATGAAAATCTAGCATTTAATTTATAATTCCTGTTTTTATGTTTAGTTTTCTCCTGACGATGTCAACATTTAGTTGACGAAACGTTGAGATTTTAAACTTGTGGTTTTAAACAGAGACTTTACTTTTATTTTATAATGGCCTAATTATAATACAAATGGGATCTTACGAGAATAAATCTGCATACAATATCTACTTTGAATGACCAAAAAGCCTCAATGATTTAATTATCTTGTAAAATGTGGATTGCCACTTTAAACTGAACATATAAACAGGTAGAAGCTTCAGTACAAAACCTGACAAAAATACCCAGGATTACTCCCAAGAATGAGCATATTACCCATAACGTTTTGCGAAGTTCTGCATCGGGTAGTTCTGTGGCTAGCTTCAGACTCTCATACGTGATCCGGTCACGTGGCCTCTGGTTCCAGGCAAAGAGCACTCCCATCTGAAACGTGGTCACTTCCAGGTCATATCGGCCAATGTCATTACAAAATGTGATCTAGAATAACAAGAGAATGTTCCATTAAATAACAAACCATAATAATGACATATTAAATTGCACAATAATATCTAGGATATGAAGGAAGTTTAAATTAGAAGTGGCATGAACCATTTTTGTTTTCAACAAACTATTCACCATTTCCTTTTTTGAAAAACTATTTGGAGAAAAAATAATAATTCTTAAAACCAATGCAATGCATCAATCAGTTCCTAAACATTTCGAAGAGATGAGTGTGTGTTTGTGAACGTGTTCTTGTTCTGAAATCCCACACTACCTCGCATAGTGGTGTGATGATAACATGTTCTCAGCTGTTCATGAACAAAGATTTAATACACAAAATGAAAGAAAGAAAGAAAGACATTTTATTTAACGACGTACTCAGACATCTGGTTAAGGACCACACAGATATTGAGAGAGGAAACCCGCTGTCGCCACTTCATGGGCTACTCTTTTCGATTAGCAGCGAGGGATCTTTTACATGCACCATCCCACAGACAGGGTAGTACATACCACGGCCTTTGATATACCAGTCATGGTGCACTGGCTGGAACGAGAAATAGCCCAATGGGCCCACCAACAGGATACGCAAAATGAGTCAAGTTGAAATTAAGACAGGTTAAAAAAACATAAAGAAGTCATAAAAATAAATAAACAAGTTTTCTTACAATGCCATTGGACATGAGGTGATGCCACTGAAGTTTTCGGCCGCTGTGCTTGTGTTTGTAGAACTCCTCCACCTGTGGGATGTAGTCCTCCAGCTCCATCGGCAGCGAGACAGACACACGGTCACTGGATCGAGCCCAGGCACCGGCATTGAGGATTTTGATGTTGATTGCATCTATTTACAGTAAACAAATTATAGCTATGACTACGACTTTGGAGAAAACTTGGAGTGTTTTCTCTTTTATAGATACATCACCTGTCCTCATAACTAGTGCATATTCCCTACAGTTAGTAGACTGGTCCAAACATCCCAACAGCCAATGGGATGGCCTTAATTCTTCTACTGTGTACCCCTTCCATTATGACTACAGGTTCATAAGCATATATTATTTTATGTAACAGCTGCATAGAACACCCTTTTCTTGTGTAATAGCGGTGTGCAATATTTTTAGGTAAATCTAGGAGTATTCGCAAAAATGATGTCAGACTCTCTAACTTTTATAGCATTCAAGACCTACAATTTCAAAAAGATCTGCTTACATATATTTCCAGTGTTGCTGCATTTGTGCTAAGAAAAGAGTTGGTTTAATTATTTGGTGATATTGCAACAGAGGAAAGTTTGGATTCCAGTGACAGGATACAGAACTGAATAAGCAGTAGTTATGTCATTTACATTACCTATCTGTATTCAATGGAAATAGAATAATTAAAATTACAAACAAACAAAAAACAGTGGATGCACTAAAACTGAATCATGTAACAGTTTTATGGAATAGTTTTTTTGGACATTAACAAAATCAAATTCATTGTTGTGAATCTCCGATTTCAAAATGAGGTTCTTTCTTTTTGTTTTTGTGTGTAAATTAGCAAATATCTTTGTGATTCCTGGCCGCATGTTTTAAAAAATTAAAAGTCCAAGCTCAAGACTCCCTCAAAAGTCTTCAGACTTTAACTATATGTTATCTGTATTAAAGCCTTCAGTCTAGACTTTAAAATATTTGTTTTGTCTTATCCTCTTGCAATATTACAAGTTTTTCTAACACATCTATATTTCCTCAACCACCTTAGTGGTGAACTTTTTAAACTAAGAAATGTTTAGATCAGACATTTAAGCAGGGCTTGAACATAACAATGGCAATTGCTGTTGTTGACATAAATTGCTGTAGGAAGGAAAGAAATGGTTTATTTAACGACGCACTCAACACATTTTATTTACAATTATATGGCGTCAGACACATATGGTTAAGGACTACACAGATGGGCTACTCTTTTTTCGATTAGCAGCAAGGATCTTTTATATGCACCATCCCATAGACAGGATAGCACATACCACAGCCGTTGATCTATCAGTCATGGTGCATTGGCTGGAGCGAGAAATGGCCCAATGGGCCCACTGACGGGGATCAATCCCAAACCAACCACGCATCAAGCGAGCGCTTTACCACTAGGCTACGTCCCACCCCATAAATTGCTGTAGGTAGACAGCAGCAATGATTGCACTTTTGTGTCATCTGTAAAGCTCTTCAACAATGGCAAAATGTATACACCTGGTGTACATTGTCTGCCAATATTTAACATTTGCAATATGTCTACATACAGCAAAATAATAGTCATGTTTATTTGCTGTAAATGTCACTTTAAAAAAATTTGTCATAGGCAGGCTCAAAATTGCCCTCGCTGGGCCTTATCACCCATGGCAATTGTTTAAAAAATTGCTGTGGGAGACAAAAATCCGTAAGTTCAAGCCCTGGTTTAAGAATCCTACCCATCTGTGACAAACCTGCAAGTCCTTCATTGTTGTTTCTGTGAGCGTCCTTGAACTCCACATTCAGATCTTCGCTCACCTTGATGTCCTGGAACATGCGAGCCAGCTTGTTCACATAGTCGGCCGGCATCCCAACTTCCTGTTAATAACAACATTAATAACAACATAACCGTGCAGAGCAACATAATATTAATACAGTCGAATCCACTTTATTGCATATCGGTTTATAGCATAAATCGGTTATTTGCATATAATTCGGCGACACAGCATTAAATCAATACAAATTATGTCGCATATTTGAATAGCTTTATAAAGAAAAACATCGGTTAATTGCATAGGAAAACCAAAAATTCTAGAAAATTCCATCATAAAATGTTCCACAAACGTTTAATATTTTACCAGAAACAATAAAAACTAATATTAAAAGAAGAAAAAGTAAAAGCGGTTACTAGAACTGGCGATGTACAATGTTGACATCTCGCGCAACAAGACTATCATAGTGCTTATAGCAATGTGTTCAAGTGTTTATTATTGCATCATTTAAGTCTTGATGGCAGGATTTCAGATGTAATTTGTCCTTTGTTACAAAATTACTTAAAACAATACTGACAACAGAACTACATTGACAGAACACAAAAACCTGCCTGAAGCTGTGGAATAGTCCAGTTATTTTTATGTGTGCATGCGTTAACTTAAAGGGACACACCCTAGTTAGTTATCTGTTAACCATTACGGCGTTGTTTTTCGCTATTAAACCCCATTTTTCACAAATAAAATTGCACTTTACTTACATTTTATTATTTAGAATACACATTTCCATTCATCTGAAGTGCTTTTTGGTATTCCTGATGTTTGTAAAACCACGAAATGCATTTTTTACATTTTTTCACAAGATGTGCTATCGAGAAAAACTGTTAAGCAAGCGAGGTCCAATCTATTTTTAGAGGGAATCTTCCTGTGTAAACGTCACAGATGTTGGTATACCACGTAACTGTTATCATTTTATTTCGGTTTGTTTTCTCGTGCACGGTTCGCGCAATCAACATCCGATTTGTTGTTGTTCATTGGTGAGATTTTTGTTCACAGTTTGTGAACATTTTCAGTAACAATAAAGTTCAGACAAGTGTCTCAATACAAAACGTTACAAACCCTTAAAACCAATAATTTTGCTAAGTCTTACGATATCTGGAGAGGGGATACAACCAGGACAGAACAGTTGGAACATGTCCAGGAGAGGTGAAAAGAACGCACCCCAAGTCTGTGCTCACTCTGTGAAATTTGTCGTGACGTAGGCATTGTTGTGCTTCGAGCGACATCTACCGGTGACATCAGAATACTAACTTTCAAAATTATTTCAAGCAATTGGGACATGGTGATTCCCATGGTATTTATGAATATAAAACCTGCTTTTTCACTCCATTTGATAAAAACGTGATCTAAGTGTGTTACAGGTTCGTAGATTAACCAAATTATAATTTATTTTCGCTGGATGGAACTAGGGTGTGCAGCTTTAAAGCCTTTGATAACACTGAAAGATAGACTTGGCCAAGGCAATTGTGTCCTAGAATAAATTTAATAAAGATAATTATCTCGCCTTCATGTAAAATTCTTTAATCTCATTTTGGTTGTTTGCCGTTGGACAAATCCCTTATCCCCCTGTGGGCGGAGCCAAATTCTCTTATACCCCGTCTGTAATTTCCAACAGTTTCCAGCCGCCCCAGTTAATGCTAAAGCAATAATTAGATTATAAATAACATTGATAATCAATCAAGTATACATAATTAATTTAATTTTTACTATAAAATACACTATTTCAATACTTTTAAAAGCTGCAATGTTGAACTCGGCCACCTAATTACGGTCGTGGTGTTATTGTATTAATGCGCGATTAGCAACAGTTGTTTTTTATTTTTAATATTTTAATTTTTTTTACTACATACATTTCTGATAAAAAAAAGTTTTTTATTTTTTTTTAAATTATTAATATCTGTTTCAGACAATTTCGTATTACAAACATTTGAAGTTAAAAACTCGTTTATCGATGGAACTATTTTTCATCACTGGCAAGTGATTTCGTTCGCGTCCGCGTGGTACGGCTCCGTTAATAAATTGTTAACAATTATTGTCTGGCGTTAATTTGATTATTTGGCTATATGGTTTAACATGTCGGCAAGATAAATTCGTTGTAGAAGCATCTCTCGGGGTATATGGCTTTTTATGTACCCTCTGTGTGCTCTTTTATCCCCTCGCCTTCGGCTCGGGGTAAAAGAACACACAAAGGGTACATAAAAAGCCATATACCCCTCGTGATGCTTCTACAACTTATATTAAATATGATTAGTTTTTACTGTATTTTGTATGTCACATTTGAACCACTGTATTTTAAGTTAACATTAATTATCACTGCTACTTATTTATGTTAAAACAATAATTAAAAAAACCTTATAGAAACTGCAACTAACCGCATCAATGGCATTGTTTTCAACAGAGAGACACTTACCATGTCTGAGGTAAAATGTTCACAACTATGAACTAATCCATTTGTTCACGCCTCTCAGTGTATTACTAGTTGTCAATTAATTCACTGTTACAGCCACTCAACAGTTTATAGTCAGTCTATGTGATAGCAAGTGGCTTGCCCCATGAAAGAAATAAACATCATTTTTGTTTTTCACTTGGGAAGGCTACATCAAAGCAACTGCCAGCCCAGAGTGAAATTGACAAGTGTTATAATGTTTTAATATGTTACACTGCATGGGGGGGGGGGGACGACTTTGATTTCATGTTATTACATTTGAGTTGAATTGTTTGTATTTTTCTTTCAAGAGGTTTGACCCTTTGTGAACTTACAGCAGACTTGCAAATAAAAATATTATACATTTGGGGGGGGGGGGGAGGGGGGAGGAAGGGGTGGGCACAGGCCTCTCCCCCGGTTCCTACAGGAGGGAGGAGGGGTGGGCACAGGTCTGGCTTACATTGTGTTAATAATTTTATTCATTATTAAATATTTTTAATTTTCTAATTAATTAATGAAATAAGCAAAACAAACACTACGCTTCTTATATTTTGTTCAATGCACATTAGCATCTCAAACAAAATATACTTTTGCTAATTTAAGCTATGTATATTTCGCCTGCACGTGGAAATTGCGTTTTGCCAAGTAACACGGTTTCACTACTCAACACCCCTCAGAACAATAGGTGTGAACTGTGGAAAAGTTGTGTGCAACAAACTGCAACGTGAATATTAGTAGCTAGACATAGCATCAATAAACACAACCACAACAATGCAAAATTAAAAATATTTGACCTTACAACATTTATACTGTTATTTTATTTATTATTATTTTAAAATACATTTATAAACAAATGAAACACATACATGTATCAACATACTGACAATTTTCTGCAGTTAAGAATAAGACAGACTGTCCACAAGGCATTTGTAAAGTTTACCGTTAGTTATAATCTGGAAGTGGGGCTCTATCGGATAATCGGTTATACCGGTTATTGGCATAAATTTAACACACACCGGGGCTATGCAATTAAGTGGATTTGACTGTATCATGTTAACTTACTGATTTTTATAATACAGTGAAATGCCTCTAAACCAGACACACATGGAACCAAGTAAAAAGTCTGATGGGTTTCAATGTATTTACAAGTTCATTACAGGACCACTTAGTAGAAGCAGCCATATTTAGCTGTTGGTTATAAATTCCTCCACTACAAAACACCACCCTCAGTGGTCTAGTGGTTAAGTCTCAGGACTGCCCTAAGTCAGAGGTTTTACTGTTGGCTGTTTTTTTGCTGCTAAATAAAAATTATTGTTGCTGGTTCAAAGGATAATTTTTGGTTTTTAGGTTTGAATTTAGTTGTTTTAAAAAGTTACATGTTTTTTAATTGCTGTAGGCAGGCTCAAAATTGTCACAGGTAACAAATTTGATTAAGTTTAAGCCCTCACATAACTTAATTATGTAACATCACCAAAAAAAGAGAAGCTTTTTAAAGTTACAATTTGGTGGGTTTTTTGTTCGATTGGCAAAAAAATTAATATCTCTTAAATTAATAGCAACTAGGTAAATCAGCCTTATTTGGGAAAGAAATCGTACAACAAATGACTGTTAATTCATAGAATGTAACATCTTACTGTTAATTCATAGAATGTAACATCTGACTGTTAATTCATAGAATGTAACATCTTACTGTTAATTCATAGAATGTAACATCTTACTGTTAATTCACAGAATGTAACATCTTACTGTTAATTCATAGAATGTAACATCTTACTGTTAATTCATAGAATGTAACATCTTACTGTTAATTCACAGAATGTAACATCTTACTGTTAATTCATAGAATGTAACATCTTACTGTTAATTCACAGAATATAACATCTTACTGTTAATTCATGGGAAAGAAATCGTACAACAAATGATTGTTAATTCATAGAATGTAACATCTTACTGTTAATTCACAGAATGTAACATCTTACTGTTAATTCACAGAATGTAACATCTTACTGTTAATTCACAGAATGTAACATCTTACTGTTAATTCACAGAATGTTACATCTTACTGTTAATTCACAGAATGTAACATCTGACTGTTAATTCATAGAATGTAACATCTGACTGTTAATTCACAGAATGTAACATCTTACTGTTAATTCATGGGAAAGAAATCGTACAACAAATGACTGTTAATTCATAGAATGTAACATCTTACTGTTAATTCATAGAATGTAACATCTTACTGTTAATTCACAGAATGTAACATCTTACTGTTAATTCATAGAATGTAACATCTTACTGTTAATTCACAGAATATAACATCTTACTGTTAATTCATAGAATGTAACATCTGACTGTTAATTCACAGAATGTAACATCTTACTGTTAATTCATAGAATGTAACATCTGACTGTTAATTCACAGAATGTAACATCTTACTGTTAATTCATAGAATGTAACATCTTACTGTTAATTCATAGAATGTAACATCTGACTTAATTCATAGAATGTAACATCTTACTGTTAATTCATAGAATGTAACATCTTACTGTTAATTCATAGAATGTAACATCTGACTGTTAATCCATAGAATGTAACATCTTACTGTTAATTCATAGAATGTAACATCTTACTGTTAATTCATAGAATGTAACATTTGATTGTTAATTCATCGAATGTAACAAATGACTGTTAATTCACAGAATGTAACATCTGACTGTTAATTCATAGAATGTAACATTTGCCTGTTAATTCATAGAATGTAACATTTGTTCTCACCCTGAGCCACTCCACCATATTTTCCTCTTTCTCATTGTCCGCTGACGTGTCAAGAATTAATCTGCGTGTAAGGTGGGCTTTGTGGTAACGCATAAACACATCTTTATTTGTCACATACTTCAACACCAGCAACTGAAACAAAAAACAATCATTTAATCAGACACAAGTTTAAACAAAGACATGCATTCAAGAACGAAAATTTACATTTTAAAATTTAACAAGTTACAAGATAATGTCTTCCATAGTTTTAACAAATCTGCGAGAAAATACAAACTTTAACATTATAAAACTGTAACTAATGCAAAGTTTAAAACAAAAATTATAAATAATAATAATAATAATAATAAAAATATATATATATATCCATGAATAAAGGAAAGATAAATAACAAAAATTATAAATAAATTTATTCTATTACTGATATATTATACCCATGTTGATTTTTTATTTTTTTTGGTATAGTTGTATGCAACTAAACTGAGACAAAAGTTTATATACATTAAAAAAAAATATATATATCCATGAATAAACGAAAGATAATTATAAATTAGAAATATAAAAATGAAATATGTTTCAATATTTAGGTACTCACGACATCTCTAAGTTTCAATTCTACTTCTTCAGATGTCAGTTTTTTACTCAGTGGGGTCTTCCGCAACAACATATCACAGTAGTTAGCAAGCAGTTCGGGACACTTTGATTCAGGCTGAGTCTTTGCACCAACACTGCAAGGCAAAAAAAAAATATTGAATGAAAATGTGTTGAGTGCATCATTAAATAAAACATTTCTTTCCTTCTTTTTTCTTGTTATCTTATCTGTAGGAAAGTAGATATGATAAAAGACACCATGGAAGATTCTTGTTATTTGGGTTCAGGGGATTGGGATTATGAATGCAATTAGGCGACAGGTCAGGTTAAGTATTCATGAAAGAAGAAAAGGAAGGAAATGTTTTATTTAACGACGCACTCAACACATTTCATTTACGGTTATATGGCGCCGGACATATGGTTAAGGACCACACAGATATTGAAGGAGGAAACCTGCCGTCGCCACTTCAGCAGCAAGGGATCTTTTATATGCACCATCCCATAGATAGGATAGCACATACCACGGCCTTTGATGTACCCACTGACAGGGATCGATCCCAAACCGACCGCATATCATGCAAGCACTTTACAACTGGGCTACATGTATTCATGAAAAGAGACATGATGAAAGTTTTCTTCTAATTAATCAGGGAGTAGCCTGTGTGTTGTTAGCCGATTTCAAGAGCAAGTTGCTTAATTAAACAAAAGTCAATATAATTTGTATAATTCCATTTTTGAATATTACCTTTAGTTATGAGGTTGTCATCCTATGATTAACAAATTACAGTCACATGGCGTCAGACATATGGTTAAGGACCACAAAGATAATGTGATACGAAACCATGTCACGGGCTACTCTTTTCAATTAGCAGCAAAGGATCTTTTGTATGCACCCTCTCACAGACAGGATAATACATACCAACGCCTTTGTTACACCAGCTGTAATAAGAAATAGTCCAATGGGCCCACCAATGGGGGATTGATCCTAAACTGACCATGCATCAGGTTAGAGCTAGCCTACTAGGCTATGTCCCACCCCACAAAATAACAAAAACTACAGCCAATGGCACACCAGTTGTGGAGCACTGCATAAAATGAGAAATGATCCAGTGCATCCATCCAGGCAATTGCCAGACTATATGCTTCTTCACAAAAGTTATTTTAAGTAGGGATATGATACCCATTTTAAAATATAGACTAAACTAAAAAAAACCTTTTAAGGTCCTTTTATTTTCCAGAATTTCCAATCAAATCTGGATTACTTTATGATAATTATTTTATGTAAAAAAAAGAAAAGAAAAAGCAAGCTGAAATAAAGGTTCTACCCACAGTGGGTGTCACTGGTTTGGCTTGACCGACACATCAATGCTCTGATGTGCACTACTGTTGCAGATAATCAATGCTCTGATGTGCACTACTGTTGCAGATAATCAATGCTCTGATGTGCACTACTGTTGCAGATAATCAATGCTCTGATGTGCACTACTGTTGCAGATAATCAATGCTCTGATGTGCACTACTGTTGCAGATAATCAATGCTCTGATGTGCACTACTGTTGCAGATAATCAATGCTCTGATGTGCACTACTGTTGCAGATAATCATTGCTCTGATGTGCACTACTGTTGCAGATAATCAATGCTCTGATGTGCACTACTGTTGCAGATAATCAATGCTCTGATGTGCACTACTGTTGCAGATAATCATTGCTCTGATGTGCACTACTGTTGCAGATAATCATTGCTCTGATGTGCACTACTGTTGCAGATAATCAATGCTCTGATGTGCACTACTGTTGCAGATAATCATTGCTCTGATGTGCACTACTGTTGCAGATAATCAATGCTCTGATGTGCACTACTGTTGCAGATAATCAATGCTCTGATGTGCACTACTGTTGCAGATAATCATTGCTCTGATGTGCACTACTGTTGCAGATAATCATTGCTCTGATGTGCACTACTGTTGCAGATAATCATTGCTCTGATGTGCACTACTGTTGCAGATAATCATTGCTCTGATGTGCACTACTGTTGCAGATAATCAATGCTCTGATGTGCACTACTGTTGCAGATAATCAATGCTCTGATGTGCACTACTGTTGCAGATAATCAATGCTCTGATGTGCACTACTGTTGCAGATAATCATTGCTCTGATGTGCACTACTGTTGCAGATAATCATTGCTCTGATGTGCACTACTGTTGCAGATAATCAATGCTCTGATGTGCACTACTGTTGCAGATAATCATTGCTCTGATGTGCACTACTGTTGCAGATAATCAATGCTCTGATGTGCACTACTGTTGCAGATAATCAATGCTCTGATGTGCACTACTGTTGCAGATAATCATTGCTCTGATGTGCACTACTGTTGCAGATAATCAATGCTCTGATGTGCACTACTGTTGCAGATAATCAATGCTCTGATGTGCACTACTGTTGCAGATAATCAATGCTCTGATGTGCACTACTGTTGCAGATAATCAATGCTCTGATGTGCACTACTGTTGCAGATAATCAATGCTCTGATGTGCACTACTGTTGCAGATAATCAATGCTCTGATGTGCACTACTGTTGCAGATAATCAATGCTCTGATGTGCACTACTGTTGCAGATAATCAATGCTCTGATGTGCACTACTGTTGCAGATAATCATTGCTCTGATGTGCACTACTGTTGCAGATAATCAATGCTCTGATGTGCACTACTGTTGCAGATAATCAATGCTCTGATGTGCACTACTGTTGCAGATAATCAATGCTCTGATGTGCACTACTGTTGCAGATAATCAATGCTCTGATGTGCACTACTGTTGCAGATAATCATTGCTCTGATGTGCACTACTGTTGCAGATAATCAATGCTCTGATGTGCACTACTGTTGCAGATAATCAATGCTCTGATGTGCACTACTGTTGCAGATAATCAATGCTCTGATGTGCACTACTGTTGCAGATAATCAATGCTCTGATGTGCACTACTGTTGCAGATAATCAATGCTCTGATGTGCACTACTGTTGCAGATAATCATTCTTAGAGCAGGGCTAGCTCTACAACTCGCCAGATTCGGCAATTGCAAATTTAAAAAGAAGTCGGCAAATTTTATTTTAATTTGGCGAAAATAATTTTTGTAATGATTGATATTTCGTTGAAAAATAACTATAGGTTTTGCATTTTTTAGATAGTTTGGCAAATTTTCTTATCACCCAGAGCCAGCTGTGCTGTCAGTGATGTAGTAAAGTTGTGATTATTACACTATGTGCTTCATCAACAATCCTTCGCCATGTTATTTCATACATTTCTAGACACTGCCACGAATATCTCATCTTATTAAAAGGAAGGAAGGAAATGTTTTATTTAAAGACACACTCAACACATTTTATTTACGGTTATATGGCGTCAGACATATGGTTAAGGACCACACAGATATTGAGGGAGGAAACCCACTGTCGCCACTTCATGGGCTACTCTTTTCAATTAGCAGCAAGGGATCTTTTATATGCACCATCCAATAGACAGGATAGTTCATACCACTGCCTTTGATGTACCAGTCATGGTGCACTGGCTGGAGTGAGAAATATCCCAATGGGCCCACTGATGGGGATCAATCCCAAACCAACCATCTAATTAAAAATGAAAAATATTCAATAGCTAATACAAGAAACTCACCCTTTATTCTTCATGGGAATTTCTAATTTAAATACTGATGTGTCATTTACTACATTTTTGTATGCCTGAAAATAAAATAAAATAAAATAAAATAGAAGATCAAAAACAATTGTTGAAACTCAAATCAGAACAAATGGCAAATATATAGATGTAATTTCTTCTGGATAGGGTAGAGCAAAAAGGTGAACATTTTTATATTACATTTAAAGATTGTTTGTTATTTCTTTTACGTTCATCAGGGTATGAACCAAAAAAATCATCTGCAAACTGTGTGAATTGGTGGAGCCATTCTAATAGAAGTCTGTTGTTTATACCCAGATGAACATAAAAGAAATAACAGGCAATACTTATAATTAAATTTCAAACATACTTAATAATAACAACACTAAAAGTTTATACTTTATTTTGAATAATTTTTTTGGTTCTTCAAGAATAACACTCTGTAAGACACACTACTTAATATAAAGTGATGTTATGAGATATGACGTTCCCTGATGGACCAATGAGATTGACGTTATTTAAGAACTGAAAGCAATTATTTTTTGGTTCATGCAAGTATGAACCAAAAAAACGATGTGCACATTGTATGATCCCGCATACTTTAACAATACATAACAGAATTTATTTTGTTTAGCTTTAAATATGCCTGTAGTATTGTTTGTGTAAACTTCATTGATACTTATGTTGTGTAAGAATGCGAACGTTCATTCACTATCATTTGAATCAGGTCATTTTCTCTAGCTTCTGTGCATTTTTACGGATTGTTTAGTTACATTGGAAGGAATTGTCCTATTCATGTTTAGTTTATATTTTATGAAAGTGAACGAAGAGAATGTGTCTAACATTTATGCTGTTGGTGGAACTGTTTAATTTTCGCCAACAGCTGTAGAACATCGCTTACAAGTAAGTTACAGAAGTGAAGTTTCCTACATGATTTCTTTGGCCACCGACCGAGTCCCATGTCATGATTAGCGAAGAGGTTGGGTTTTTTGGGTGGTGTTTTTTTTTTTTTTTTTAAATCAATGCGTATATATCTACATGTCTACTCTGCTATAGCATTTTCAATTAATTTATCGTATACATTTTTTGTAGCTTTCATGTGTTTTCTTCAAAATATCTAAATATGATTGCCAGAATAATCTGGCTTGTTGCACAAAAGTAGTGCGAGTCAGTGGGGGGGGGGGGGGGGGAGGGGGGTAGTAGGTGTGGCTTAAATATTTTCGGTTCATTGAGATATGAACGAAAAAAATTAAGCACATCTGGACCAATCAGATTGCTGTAAGTGTATAGATGCAAAGAAAATTTAATTATATTGTAATGAATGTAACAGAAATTTTATTATTATTTGATATATTACAAAATTTCTACTGATAAATGATTTACTTCATTCTAACTGGATGACATCACAAAAATTCCACTGTTATTCTATTATTCTAATTTATGAGTAAATCAAGTTACAAGAGTTGTGTTATTTACTTATAGTCTTTTTCATCCTTGATGAATTTATCATGCATGCCAGTCACAAATGTAGTATAAAATTGACTTAATACATTATGTGATTTTATACAAATTGTTGGAAGACACACCCCTCAACAAAAAACTCTGGGGATTTGTCAATAACTTCTGGAAAGTAGCAAATTCATCACCACATCCAGTTTACTGATATGACAGATTGAACGCAGAGTACAATTTGAAGAAGAAACATTTTAATGTAAAAGGTTCAATAAAACCATTCACAGAACTGTCTCACCTTGTCTCTTGAGGTTAGGAATCTTGGGTCATCATTAAATGCTTCCTTGACTAGTGTGCTGAATCTGTTGAACAAATCCAACAGCTGTTCTACATACTTCTCAGAATCCTGAAGAAAAAAAACAAGACTAATGTTATGAAATTCAAAGATACAATTACATATTAATGTTAATTAAAAGTTAATGACAATATTTTAAAATCTCAACCATGAATAGATCTCGCTCGAGAGAGAGAAATCATTTTAATTATTTGAACAAAAAATAAAATATATGGCCAGGATATTTCCACCATTTTCAATTGACTAACTTATATAGAAGTTTATTAGTCAAAAACTAATTCCTTTATGCCAATCGGCATATATTAAGAATCTGGTTATCATTTGAGAGAGCTCAGAACAAAAAAAAACTATTTTATTATAGTGAGATTTGGTACTTAAAAGAAACTGAAACTATTCCATCAGAATAAGATTGTATCCAAATTCTAAAATACACAAAAATCATTACATGAATGCCAAAGTAAGACTTACTGTGGTAATAGTTTCTGCTGATGCCATCATGTCTGCTAGACCCTGACTGACGATGTGAGCCTCGAGGTCGTACAACATGGGCGTGATGCCATCAGCCACTCTGTCCATCAAACTAAACATCAAGCGTAATTCTGAAAGTATAAATAAGCAAACTGAAAGGATGTACGGCAGTAAACAATGAGTTCTTTATGAAACATCTGTTTGAAAAAATGGTACGAAACAAGAACTATGTCAAAATAAAACACACACAAACCAACATTGGCGGGGGAAAAAATGTCAAGAATTTCTTCAGCCATTTTCATAACCATGACATCAACAATTAAATTTTTTTTTTTTTTTAAATTATTGCATAAGAAACACAGAAAGAAATGTTTGTGTGACACTATTAAATGTCATTTCGATATGAACCATATATGCTAGTATTGTCCAATAATTGCAAGGGGTCACTTATTTGTACTTCTCAAACAAAATAGCACATGCAGTTAACTTTGATACAGTTCAAGTTTATTTTGTTTCAGGGCTAGCTCTGCCACTCGCCAAATTTGCCAACTGCGAATTTTGACAAGAATTGGCAAATTTTATTTCAATTTGGCGAAAAAATATTGTTATAATTTATATTTTGTTGGAAAATAGCTATAGGTTTGGCATTTTAAAGATAATTTCGCAAATTTTTTCGATCATCCAGAACTAGCCCTGTGTTTAACAACACCACTGGAGCACACTGATCATCGGCTATTGAATGTCAAACATTGAGGAAAAATGCTACTTGTTTTCACTAGTAGCAAGAGATCTTTTATATACACCATCCCAGACAGGATATAAGTCATGAGGCATTGGCTAGAAAAAGTTAAAGTTTGTTTTGTTTAACAACACCACTAGAGCACATTGATTTACTAATCATCAGCTATTGGAGGTCAAACATTTGGTAATTTTGACATATAGTCTTAAAGACGAAACCCGCTACATTTTTCAGTTATTAGCAAGGTATCTTTTATATGCACTACTCCACAGACAGAATAGCACATACCACTGGCTAGAACGAGAAATAGCCCAATGGGCCCACAGACAGGGATCAATCCTAGATTTACTGCGCATCAAGAGAGCACTTTACCACTTGCTGGAATGGTGGGTAATATTCTGCCTCTTTGAGTAAATGGTACAAAATGTATCAGTTGAACAAAAGCTCCACCAGGTGAAACAATGAAACGAAAGGGAAGACCGACGTAGCATCATACTTTCTGTCTCATTATGCTTGATCATGTAGGCACATTCTTGAAGAATAGTTTCTTTGAAGTCTGTGACAAGCACACGAACACAACACTCTGACAACTGTAAAATATAAACGTTATCATCACTTAACATATAATTCAAATGTTATCTGTAATCTCAAGAGCCCATGATATCCTGAGATCAATAAATAGAGGATTTGTTACAAGTGTTCTTTAATCAGAAAAATATCAACAGTCTCTGTTAATCAGTACTTGTTGAGACTCTGCCAAGACAAATACCAATTAACCAGACGAGGTTTATATTTTACATATTAAAAACACGAGCAGCAAATTCTATTTATCCTATAACACTTCTAAAATAACATTTATATTCAATATTTAGTAAAGCAGTTCTGAAAAAGACTTCATCGGTTTATATGATGAGCAGCAAATTCTAATTATCCTCTATAACACTTATAAAATAACATTTTAATTCAATATATTACATGAACTGACTTCAGGTTACCTAAGATTTTGAAATGTTGTTCCATGAACATGTGCTCTTCTGTTTAATGAGCATCTGTAACTGACACAACACTGGGAAAAAAACTTGGTCTTAAAAAAAAAAAATCAACTTTTGATAGTAATGATTTACAGTAACTTGGAACCAGATATCTGCTAACTTGTCATTAAGATCATGGTGAATACTCACAGCAGCTACAGAATTGCATCCATATCCTATTTCTAGATATCGCCTTGCTCGCGACTCTTCTTCTTTAAGCTTAGAGTCAGCATAGCGCATATAGTTTTGCACACCATTGTCTTCAAGGTAACGTGGTGCTTTTACTTTGTAAAATGACTCTGTGGCATCTAAATATGCCTTTTCGAAATTGTCTCTGTATATTTTTAACTTGTCCTCCACATCTGAACTGAGATTTACTGGAAATAAAAAAATATATATTTAGTGACACTGTTACAAAATTAAATATAATCTATGTAAAAATTAAATATAATCTATGTAAAAATTAAATATAATCTACTATATAAAAATTAAAAGACACACACCCTAGTTTTAGCCCATGAAAATTCATACTAAGTTTAGTTAATCTACAAACATGTAACACATTTGGATAAAGTTACAATTGATTGAAACATGAGTTTCTGACTTTGAAATGGTGAAATATCCTGTAAAAATAGACTAAAACTAGACTCCATAACTGTTACTTCTCAGAAGCATGTGCGTTTTTAAAAATATGAGAAATGCATTTTGTGATATTAAGAATACCAGGATGACCAAAAACACTTTGAATGTATGGAAATGGTTAATCTAAACAATAAAATCTAAGTAAAGTATGATTTTAGTTATAAAAAATGGCTCTAATAGTAAAAACATATGCCTTAGTGTTTAAAACCTAGGGTATGTCTCTTTAATAATGTACAATGTAAAGTATGCTGGTCATATAACTGTCATGCAACTTTTTAGTGAGGTTCCGTTATCATGATACGAGTATACAAACTCTGATGATTGAAGATTTAGGGCCGAATAGATGAAGTGTGGGTTTTTTTTCTGAAACACTGATGTTTAAACATTGTAATTATATGTAGTGTGCGAAACAAAAACAGGCTTTGTATGTTAAAGTTCTGCTTAAAGTTTCTGAAGAATACAGACTTAAATACAGTCAAAATAAAAAGTAAATACTGGTGGCATAGCAGTAGATACTAACCATATGATTCCCTAACTCCAATGACGAGCTGCGAATCGAATGCTTCGCCATTTCTCTCGGCATGCACTAGTTTCATGGCACTGTCCTGCAGTCGCTGCTTGATATTGGAGAATATACTCTGATTCCAACTGTCCAACATCAACTGAAATAAAATTTTAAACACATTGACCAAATGTTTTATAAACAGGTACTTGAGATGTTTTTCTCATAATTTTTTTTTACAGAAAATATTTTAGAGATTCCTAATAATCTCCATTACTGTCAGTTCTTGCTTAACCCGAAACACCCACCCACCACTTACAACATGATCGGTTTAGGCGGTTGCATATTAAAGGTCTCATCCATAATAAAATGGGTTAAACTGAAGGAAGAAAGAAAGAAAGTTTTTATATAATGCACTCAACACTTTTTTATTTACAATTATATGTCAGACATATGTGACCATCTATGGGTAAACCTGGCCATAGTCGACAATAGGAATTATGTATATTGTGCTTTCAGGACTAGCTATGGGTATGTAGAGAATTTCGCCAAATTATCTATTAAATTTTAAAAAGTACAGAAACCTACAACTATTTCTCAACAAAATTACATGAAATCATTTTCAAAAATTAATTTGCAATTGGTGAATTCGTTGACAGACAAAACTAGTCCTGCACTAATCATTCCAAATGTTTCGCAAAAACAATCATGGCTTGTTGTAGAGACACATTAAATGTATTAATATATTTAGACAATATTTTTGTGGACCATTTAGTAGGTCACAATATCATCCAAAATGTCTACTTACTTTTCGAACGAGACTTTCATCTCCACCTTGCTGTTTTTTCGGCATGCTGCTGTGGAGTTTACCAAGCAAATTGGCCTCCAGTTGATTGAATGGGCTTGGCAGGTAGTTGCACTGTGTAAAAAATTTCCCCCATTCCGCAATGTAAGCCCGTAACAAGGCCGAATCTTCCTTGTGTTGTAGAACTCTCTGAAATGATCAACAGAAGTCATAAAATAATATTTATGAAGTATAAACAGACCTCTAATAATTGAAAACCCATTTATTGGTTACACAAAACTTTTTCACGGAACTCATTTCATATTGTTCAACCCATTACTGTCTTTTAAATGGGTCCTAAATTTAAGGTAAATACTAGACTTGTTAAAGGAGTGGTGAAAATAAAAATGTTTATGTATCTATATATATATATATAAAATAATCCCCAAATAAATGTATTCAAAGTTTCATTCATTAAAACAAAAATAGTTGTAAACTTAAATTCTACAGTACATTTATTATACAAATTATATCTTGCTATAGTTTCACAAGTATTTCATAATGATTTATTTACAGCTTGAGCCTGTCGAATGAAATCAAGGATATCATCTTGTAGATGCTGATAAATTTTTGGTGGACCATCTTTCTCATCCCACATGCACACTGAATGGACAGCCCTGAAATAAAACAAGCACAAAATTCAAATACAAACATGTCATATTGTTTTTTTTGTATTTGAATTAAGTTAATTTTTAAGCAAATATATTTGTTAAAATAAAAAGCAAATGATCTAAAAATAGCCCAAATTGTTTTAGTATTAAAACAGGATTAATTATATTGGGTTTTTTTTTTTTTTTCCAAGTGTGATTTTAGCTCAGACTTTGTAGGATCTGTCATGTATATAAGTACATTGAAACCCCTCAAAACCATACCATGAATAAAATGGAATTCTTTCAAATCCAGACATTTTTGTTCAATCCCTTTTTAAATATCAGTACAGAATAGAACCTCTTTAACCTGGATACCCCTAAAAACTAGATGTTTTTACTTGGCTCAGTGGATGTCAAAAACTTTAGCAAAATGCCAGCATCATTAATATTAATGTTTATCTATATGTAGAATAGTACAAACTAAATATGCTTAAACCTGACTTACCAAAACAACCCATGCCACTCATCGCGAGTCACTGCTTCCTGTCTCAGCAACTTGAGTACTGTTGGACGCATGCTTGGCCATTTGTCCTCGAAACGACACTGTCCCTGTTGCTATTAAAAAATAATAATAATAATAATTAATGTAGAGATTTTTGGGATTACATGTACATAAATCCTATCATATGATACATTGACAATTGAGAAAAATTAATATGTCCGACACTTAACATATGCTAGGAATACTTGGGCAAAGACAAATCACAATTTCACTGGCCGGATGAATGTTTTTTTTTGTCTCAGTGTTCATTATCTTTGAAAGGAGGCAGCTGATGGAGTAAAGCTGATAGCTATATCCACGACAGGTGTTCAAAATCACCAGCTGGCATCAATTAACGAACACACTGTCTCCTATCCCAGTCTGTCTTTTCCTGTTTTATCTTTAAACACCATATTTGTTTATCATTTGAGGATTTTCCATTTCAGATTTTGGCTACTTACATTTGTTAGCATTTTTCTAATGTATCTAATTTATGTCAAATGCAGGGGTAGAATTAAAAAAAATTCAGGGCAAGGCCATTTTGGCTTTGGGTTTGAGGAAATTTTTGGGGCACCAAGGCCACTGAGCAGGGCACCAAGGGCAACATTTCTTTCAAGGGTTGAGCACCAAGGCCACTTTCTGTAAAGTTTTCACTGATGCAAGTGAGAGATGAGGTTCCCTGCGCAGAACAGTCTTTATAGAGCGACTGCGCAGTTACTTCTCGGCGACCACGTGGTTCTCGGATCTGTGGCTTGTAAACAATAACAATATGGCTGCGCCTATCAAAATTGCGTGTCTGAGAGTCGGCAATAATTTCTTTGGATTTCTGTTCTTATGGACGAATACACGGCAAGTGACAAATGCTGCAAAGTTCAATTTAGTTGGTACCAGGCATGAGAAGGGCACTAGGGCATACAAGGAAGGCAACCACGGCTACTTATGGCCGTGGACACGGTCCAATTTATCGGGGCACCGCGTCCAGTAACAAGGGCTACAGCAGTAGCCGTAGTGCCGTGGGCCAAAATCGATCCCTGCAAATGATATTAATATTAGTTGTTGCTATTTCACCAGCTAAGTCTGTAAAATAGCCGCTATTTTGAGCCCAGGATGACAGCACAGAGAGCAACAGTAACTTTTGTGTGAAAACAAGGACATGTTACTTCTTTTCTTTTTTTTAAAAGGGACATTCCTGAGTTTGCTGCAATGTTTTAAGATGTTATCGACTTATAAAATATTTCTATGATTAAACTTACATTTTAAATATATTTTCTTGTTTAGAATATTAGTGGCTGTATATTAAACGTGTTTCTAATCGTTCTAATATTTGTACTAGGTTAATTTTCATTTTATTTCCTAAAAAATATTTTTTTGTACGTACGAATTATTTGAAGACAAAATCTAGTTTGGGCTTCTTACAAATATTAAGACAATCAGAAACACATTGAATATACAGAAACTGATAATCTAAACAAGAAAATATATTTAATATGTATGTTTAATCGTAGAAATATTTTATTAGTCGGAAACATCTTACAATGCAGCAAACTCAGGAATGTCCCTTTAAAGAATGTGGTCCTGAATTTCACACACCCATGCAATCAGTTTTTAATTACATTGATCATAATTTTGTTTTGTCATACAAAATTATTTTTAAATGACATATTTCATAAAATTCACTGAAGAGAAATACAAATTAATATAATTTACACCTAATTAAAGCCGCACACCCTAGTTCCATCCAGCGAAATTTTTTATAATTTGGTTAATCTACAAACCTGTAACACACTTGGATCACGTTTTTATCAAATGGAGTGAAAAAGCAGGTTTTATATCGATAAATACCATGGGAATCCCCATGTCCCAATTGCTTGAAATAATTTTGAAAGTTTGTATTCTGATGTCACCGGTAGATGTCGCTCGAAGCACAACAATGCCTACATCACGACAAATTTCACAGACTTGGGGTGCTTTCTTTTCACCTCTCCTGGACATGTTCCAACTGTTCTGTCCTGGTTGTATCCCCTCTCCAGATATCGCAGGACTTATTGGTTTTAAGGGTTTGTAACGTTTTGTATTGAGATACTTACTTGTCTGAACTTTATTGTTACTGAAAATGTTCACGAACTGTGAAGAAAAATCTCACAAATGAACAACAACTCGGATGTTGATTGCGCGAACCGTGCACGAGAAAACAAACCGAACCAAAATGATAACGGTCACGTGGTATACCAACGTCTGTGACATTGAAATGGAAATATCCCGTCTAAAAATAGATTAGACCTTGTCTGTTCAACGTTTTTTTCTCAAATGTGCGTCCATTTTTCAGAAATACGAAAAATGTATTTTGTGGTATTACAAACACCAGGATTACCAGGATTACCAAAAAACACTTCAGGTGAATGGAAATGTATATTCTAAATAATAAACGGTAAGTAAAGTGCAATTTTATTTGTGAAAAAATGGGTTTAATAGCGAAAAACAACGCCGTAATGGTTAACAACTAGCCGTAACTAGGGCGTGTCCCTTTAATAAAAAATTAATGTTAATTAATATATTTTATAAATCTTATATTAACTGTCTAACTGGTTTTTGTTTTATCACATTACCAATGATTTAATCAGTATGTGTATGTAATTCCCAAATATCAAAGTCAAATTGGTTTTCATGTTTGTGTTTTAAATTCAAACATTTGGAACTCGGTCAGAAATCCTTAGTATTCCAAATATTCACGAGCTAAGACTATGTTGAGTAATTTGCATTACATGGGTTTTTTTTTTTAATTGCTCAAAATTATGATACAGCTTGATTAGGTTTTTTTACTTCTGCACCGGATTACCGCCAAAGTTAAATACATTATGCTTGTCCATGAATGTCAATTTTCACTTGTCAGGACAAATGGACAAGTGCTTATTTCGAACACAAATCTCTGCAATGAATTTATCATCAATGGCAAATGAATACTAAATTCCAGAAAAAAACAACTCTTTTCTTTAAAAATACATCATAAAATGTACAGGGTGTTAAATACAGGCCTACATAAAAATGCACCATGACTGGTATATGTGCTGTCCTGTCTGTGGGATGGTGCATATAAAAGATCCCTCACTACTAATGAAAAATCAATGTGGTATCCTATCTATAATTATTGATAAATTTAATATTTTACCCCCACTTTGTCAAGACAGAAATCATAAAAAGTTTTCTGGAAATTAGGCTAAATTGGAACCAGTGTTCTCACTATCAAAACGAACCGATTTGGTTGTTACGGCACCTCAATGTATTGGCAAAAATGATACTTTTTTCTCTCTCTTTTTTTTTTTATAGCTGAAACAGCATTTCAATGTATTGGTGAAATTGATTGCATTTCACTGACTTCTAGCTACTAATACTTCTATCTCCCCTATACAGACATAAAAATAAAACAAAGTAATAAATTAATAATATAGCAATTGTTTTATTGAAGATATCATTGTTCACAACTTATATTATAATGATATTGTGTTAGCCATAAAAAAATATAAAAAATTGGGAGGAGGGTTCTGTTTTAGCTATATAGCCAAAGATTGTGGTGCTGTTTCAGGCAACGCCAGGTTCCGTTTCATCCAAATTAGTTCCATCTTTGCTGGGGGCCGTTTTGGTATGGTTCCTTTTTCACTATAACCCGTTTCCGGAATGTCACTCTTGTACAATTAGAAACTCTTAACCGCTTGTTTGAATGGTTTGGAATTTTTGCATGGCTGATGTGGAATTGCAGATTCAATGCAATAAATAAAACTAAATAAAATTATAATACAGTCAGTCAGAAAAAGATAGATCAGCAGTCAGACTGGTAGTTGCACTTTTTAACTCGTACATTAGAATTTTTACTCACATTTGGCGAGTGGGCAAGTACTTTCTGCACGCCTGATATCATATGTTATGACATTGTTAGAATATGTCATATCCTTTCACCCCTCTTGAAGAGTATTCCATAAAAAGGCAACATGGCAGTCAACACAAAATTACATGTTTTTTGCCCTATGATTACAGGGCCTATGCAATCTCAGCAAAGTCAATATAGGTGACATAGTTATCATCTGGTATGTGGAATCTGTATCATTGTAATTGGGGTTTTTCAAGATTTCTGTCTGGATAAAATGTGGGGAAATCTAATGGTAAATAAAAGGTAGGACAGTAATTTATCATAGTGGTTCAGACTTTAGAACCTGGGCGAAACGTCACTGGGCAAACAGGAATAAGGGCGAAACAACTCAGGGTGTAAACAGGTTTTAAGGCAAAACACCCCAGATTCAAGCAAGGCACCTTACAATAGAAAATTTTAAATACAAACATATTTTGTTAAAAACCAACAGCAACAGAAAAAATAGTAGGAACCTCTGATACATCATTCTTTCTTGTAGGTCTTCCAAACGAAATTAAAGTTCACGTTAACAGGGAGTAAACGGCCGGTTCACAATTAAAGGGACACACCCTAGTTACGGCTAGTTGTTAACCATTACGGCATTGTTTTTCACTATTAAACCCATTTTTTCACAAATAAAATTGCACTTTACTTAGGCCAAGTAAAAAAAATTGTTTGGTTCCTGTTACATGCCAAAAACAAATAGGGTAGGTAGTTAGGGAAAACTTCTTTTTTTTTTTTTCCCCCACCCATTTTCCAGCTAATATTTCCTGAATAGTATAGCAGATTAATATATTAAAAGCTCTTTCTTTGTGTTACAGTGCAACTGACAATACATACTCTAATGAGAATCATTAATTATTTTCTATAAAAAAAAAACCATGTTGAAACCTAGTCCAACCACAATCGGTATTAAATACCACCCAAGTCTAATACTACACGGTACGGTTATAAACTACGATAACACTAAAATAACACTATAATTTGTTCATTGGAAAACAGTTTTAATATCAAAGGTCTGATCCACAACATGGTTACACCCCCTCAGCAACAACACTGATCTTCCCGGCCTATTTCATTGCCAGTATTGCAGTAACAAAATGTACATCATGAACACAACGAAGATGTCAATAAAAAATTAACAAAATAAGTTAACAAAAAGATCTCCATACTAACTATCCTCATAGCAGAGATATCAAAAGAAAACAACTATTTTCAGGAAAACAGTTTCCCTTTTAGTCGTCCATAAGGACACTGCACAGTATCTTTGCACTGTTGACAAAGAGGTTAAAACAGGTTTGTATTTTTGCTTTTAAAGGTCTGACCCACAACATGGTTACACCTCCTCACAACTACAGCACTGCAGACGCTATTAAATGTGAAAAGAGTTGTTATTTCTTAAGGTTTTGGGTACTACCAGTTCATTTCAAATGCCATGGATATCATCATATTTAATAATAAATACAGGGGTTATTTGTCAAACAAATGCAAAATTTTGATAGAGTTGATGTCTAAATATTTAATTTAAGTAATCTTTTCAGCATAATCGGCTATTTTCATGTTTACTCTTTATGTTTAACATTGAATCGTAACTCGGTATTTCTAGAAGTTTGATTACGTTTTAGGGAATTCCCCTACCAAAATAGACTGGAAATTTGTATCATTCTGCTTTTTAACAGTAAACTAGCGTAACATTTTGAAGATTGGATTCACAAGTTCCGAGTAGTTCCGAATGAGTCTTCCATTTACAGAGTAGAATGTCAAAAATGTGCTCCTTCAAATCAAATAATATTAAATGTATTTAAATCAATTTCAAATGAAACGACATTCAAGGAATCGGAACACCTTGTCACATTCCGCTACGCTTATATTTCGTGGAAATGCACGAGGAGTTCCGAATGGCTCTCGGAAGCTTTTCATTTGGAACTCTTCGGAAGTAAAATTGCGCAGTGTTCCGAGTCTTCTGGTAACGAGATCTTGGACTGACAGATCTCGTGGCATCTCTCTGCAGTTGTTGTTTTTAGAGTCGACGAAAATTAGGATTGATATTAATGGATTATTAAATAAAACAGGTGAAAAAAAAAGGGGGGGGGGGGGGGGGGGGGAGGAGGTTAAAAAATGTTTATGGTCGGCAACAAAAATCTAGGGACGGTCGGGTAACCGGAACCAAACCATTTTTTTATTACGCCTTACCGTTTATTATTTACATTATTTATTTAGTATATACATTTACATTCACCTGAAGTGTTTTTTGGTAATCCTGGTTTTTGTAATACCACAAAATGCTTTTTCGTATTTCATAAAATCGCACGCACGTCTGAGAAAAAAACATTGAGCAGACAAGGTCTAATCTATTTTTAGAGGGGATATTTCCATTTCAATGTCACAGACGTTGGTACATCACGTGACCGTTATCATTTTGGTTCGGTTTGTTTTCTCGTGCACGGTTCGCGCAATCAACATACGATTTGTTGTTGTTCATTTGTGAGATTTTTCTTCACAGTTCATGAACATTTTCAGTAACAATAAAGTTCAGACAAGTGTCTCAATACAAAACGTTACAAACCCTTAAAACCAATAATTTTGCTAAGTCTTACGATATCTGGAGAGGGGATACAACCAGGACAGAACAGTTGGAACATGTCCAGGAGAGGTGAAAGAAACGCACCCCAAGTCTGTGAAATTTGTCGTGATGTAGGCATTGTTGTGCTTCGAGCGACATCTACCGGTGACATCACAATACTAACTTTCAAAATTATTTCAAGCAATTGGGACATGGGCCCCGGATCATGGGGATTCCCATGGTATTTATTGATATAAAACTTGCCTTTTCACTCCATTTGATAAAAACGTGATCTAAGTGTGTTACAGGTTTGTAGATTAACCAAATTATAATTTATTTTCGCTGGATGGAACTAGGGTGTGCGGCTTTAATATATTACATTATTAGTTCAACTTAGCGTGAATGTCACAATCACAATGTAAGCTTTTCAATTTGCAAGGTGCAAGATCAAAGTCACAACATTAAACAATATCGTGTCATTGGGTTTTAAATAAGAGGATTAAACCCCTCAGTGAAGTAATGGTTAATATCATCTTTAACAAGTGATGGTAATATATGTCAAATTATCGTAAAGAACGTAAGAAACACAACAACAAAGGATTAAAATGTAGAACGACTCACTCCTAACATCGCCATGTTTTTCGGAGGGTCTTGTAATTTCCGTTCATTGTTTGAGCACCACAGCAACGTTCTCCTATACACAAATCTTGTACAGCATGGACTTTCATTTACAACAAATATTTATTTACTTTTTAAAAATTATTTTATTATTATTGTGGGGTTTTTTCTAATGTCGAGAAATTATACCTCTGGTAATAGTTGTTGTCGTTTTACTTTTTGTTGTTTGGTGTACCTTTTAGGAATCCGGATCGTTTCGCCCTTATTCCTATTCGACCCCGAGTCGTTTCGCCCTTATTCCCGTTCGCCCCGAGTCATTTCGCCCTTAGAATGAGTCGTTTCGTCCTCTATTATGAGTCGTTTCGCCCCTATGTATTGGGGTGGTACTAGTATGCAAAATTTGGTATATAAACATAATTTTGTCGTAATAGTCACTTAACAGGCAACAAGGTTGTAGACTATAACGTAAAGTCCGAAACAAAATGTGGACAACTACAATAAATTGCTCCTACCTTTATTTTTCGTTAGATTTTACCCACATTTTGTCCAGACAGAAATCTTGAAAAAACAATTACAATGGCATGGATTCCACATACTAGATGATAACAGTGTCACCTGTATCGACTTCGTCGAGATCGCATAGGGCAAAAAGCATGTAATTTTGTGACGGCTGCCATTTTGACTTTTTATGGAATATTCTACAAGAGGGGTGAAAGGATATGACTTAATCTAACAACCGTTGAATGTAATAACATGTTATGAGATAAATACAAATGTGATGACGTCATATTATTTTATTATTATTAATATTATTTGATTGTTTAAAATGTTTAAAGATACCACTAGAGATCATTGATTTTATATTAATATTTTAGAGTCTTTCACCCCACTTGAAGAGTATTCCATAAAAAAAAAAAAATGGCAGACAGCAGAAAACTGCATGTATTTAAATGTAAACTGAAGCAAATGGTCCTTTTAATATTTCATCATAAATCTTCTTCAGCATAGATGTAAACATGACACGTCAATGGATATTACAGAGGCCAATTTCGCAAATTTGCAGAAAAGCCCCCCTCCCTCCCCCCCCCCCCCCCCACACACACACACCAAAACACTTTATAACTAATATGTCCTATCGACAATATCATTGTGTAGGCTAGTCTTTGTACTTATTAATATAAAATACATCAGGCCCGTAGGAACTGGGATGGTGTGAGGGGAGGGGTTCTTTAAAATATTGCACATAATAACATATACATATAAATGGTGTTTATGGTTGATAAAGGGTTACAAATTGATAACCTATATCTGATTTGCAACTAGAATCACGTAAACAAATTTATTCATCATTCACAAACATAAACATGAGGGCGAAACGACCCTGTATAGAGGGCGAAACGAAACGGTATGGGGGCGAAACGACACGGGGCGATCGGGAATAAGGGCGAAACGACCTGATACCACCTTTTAGAGTCGTGTCAGATGGATCTTTTTAATATAACACCAAAACTCAACGGCAAAATGGAATGGACGTTTGGGTCGAGATCGAGATCGAGATCGAGAGAGAGAGAGAGAGAGAGAGAGAGAGAGAGAGAGAGAGAGAGAGAGAGAGAGAGAGAGAGAGAGAGATGTAGAACTGCCCTACAAAAGATTTCATTTCATTTCAACTTATTTTCGTGCTTATATCCAAATAAGGTTCAAGCACATTTTCCTGGGCACACACACCTCAGCTATCTGGGCTGTCTGTACAGGACAGTGGGTTAGTTGTTAGTGGTTAGTGAGAAAGCAGAGGGTGTAGTGGTCTTATACCTACCCATTGAGTCGTTAAAACTCGCTCTGGATGGGAGTCGGTACCGGGCTGCGAACCCAGTACTTACCAGCTTTATGTTCGATGGCTTAACCATAACACCATCGAGACCGGTCTACAAACGATATATCTATAGATCGTTAATTTATACTTCCAGTGTTTGAATAAGCGGCTGCTATTTGCACAACTGGAGCTATCGCATCAAGCTGAAATGCTCAATTAGATTTCATTTTGACTTATTTCTGTGCTTATATCCAAATAAGGTTCCTGGGCACACCTCAGCTACCTGTCCAGGACAATGGGTTAGTTGTTAGTTGGTTAGTGAGAGAGAAGAGAGTGTAGTGGTCCTACACCTACCCATGGAGTCGTTAAAACTCGCTCTGGGTAGGAGCCGTTACCGGGTTGCGAACTCTTTACCTACCAGCCTTATGTCCGATGGCTTAACCACGACACTACCATTTTACTATATATATATATATATATATATATATATATATGTGTGTGTGTGTGTGTGTGTGCGTGTGTGTGTGTGTGTGTGTTGAGCAGTGAACGTTACTTGGCAATCTAATTAAAATTAGCTCTACTATTACATGTGGATCTAACAGCAGCAAGTTGTAGCTCATGTCCACCAATCAAAACCTTACTTGCAGAATCATGCCAGTGATTTAAAAGTAATTTGAAAACATTCCGAATTATCCTGAGGGTATACGACATGTTTCGTGTGAATTACGAATGCCTTAAAACATGTTTTATTTTATAAAATAAATAATTTGTAATGTAAAACTGAAGACTGATTTAGTTGGGGGTTTTTTATAAATAAATAAATAATTTTTAATGTAAAATTGAAGACTGATAACCCATCCCGTACGTTTTGGTATGGTTCGCTGTACTGCGGCCACTAAAATAGACTCGCCGATATTTTTAGAATTTGTATGCTCCCAAATAACGTTATAAAAGGCGAAGTGTGATTGGTCAATATTTAAATTATTATTTACAGACGAAATGTTATCTGGACATTGGAGACTACGCAATGTTGTTAGCAATCTGATTAAAATTAGTTCTACTGGTCTAAATAAGGCATTCGTAATTCACATGAAACATATCGTATACCCTTAGGATAATTCGGAATATTTTCAAATTATTTTCAAATCACTGGCATGATTCTGCAAGTAAGGTTTTGATTGGTGGACATGAGCTCCAACTGGCTGCTGTTAGATCCACATGTAATAGTGGAGCTAATTTTAATTAGATTGGTTACTTGGTTTCATTGATGTCGTAAAATGCCAACAGTCCGTGAGATGGGTGAAAAGTTACTAATTCGTATTTCAACTTGAGTAGCGGGGATGGTGATTCGGGGATAGTGATTGGGGGATGTTATAGCCAACCCAGCTTAACCCACCCATGGCACTCTGATTTCAACAGCTGTTAATCCGATATGAACAATATTAAATGTGTTTTAGATATTACGTAAAGCGTTCACCTGATGCGCGGTCGGTCTAGGATTGATCCCCGTCGGTGGGACCATTGGGTTATTTCTCTTTCCAACCAGTGCATCACGACTGGTAGGCCCTATATCAAAGGTTGTGGTTTGTACTAACCTGTCTGTGGGATGGCATAAAAAAACCAATCCCTTGCTACTAATGGGAAAATATAGAGTTTCCTCTCTAAGACAATGCCAGAATGACCAAATGTTTGACATCCAATAGCTGATGATAAATAAATCAGTGTGCTAATGGTGTCATTAGTCCGATTATTATTATAGTTACTTACCTTCAGGTAAAGCGTGGATGACTTTGATGACCAAAAACTTTGCAGAAATATTTTCCCCACTTCTAGTGCGTGCAATGAAAAAATTCTAAAACGTGGATAAAGGGGAGAAAACGAACTACGTCGTCATACTTTTCATTCCCTTCTAACTGTAATATTAGATAAGCTATGCGCAGTTCAGTAGGATGCACACCCGGTCATGTCTCGATGCGCAAGCTCAGATATCGAGGCACATTAGCCTAGAGCGATAAGTGGGCCATTCCCACATTAGACAAAAAAAAAATTCAACTTATTTCTACCCATCTAATAAGAACATTATTTCACTTATTAGACTTAGATTGCCATGAAACAAGCAGACACGGCTGTGTCGGGATATCAAATAGCATATTCTTTGTAGGAGGGAACTGGCTTCAATATTGTTTATTTTAAGTGGCCAGCAGTGGTGGACTTCTCATAATACTGCGTGAACATTTCAATCGCTTTCGTGGGGTCCCGACAAACAAATCAACGTGACTGCGCAGAATCCCAAGGCAATGTTGATGGGATAAAAATAACTTTGACACCGTAATCGAAAACATGGCGACAGAAGCGTCAAGCAATGAACTGATATCTCAATCAGGCATTCCTCAAGCAGAATTTGTTGTAAGACGATCGTTTTTTAGATAGTGAAAGTATATTTTTAAAAGATTGCAATACCGCTCTGCTAGGCAAACTCATTAATTTTTTGAAGCAAATTAGTCATGGAATTGGGCTGACAGTAAGCCATTATCCCATTACCATCTCGGCATCTGCACGTGCAGGGCTCGAACTTAACAACGGCACCGACGGCAGTTGCTATCGTGGGTTTGACGGTGGCAAGCTTTTGTAGCAGGATATAAAAATTATTGACATTGTTTGGGAAATGATTTTTGCTTTTAAGTTAAGTGGTAAAATATTCAACCGTTTCCTGCCTATTGTTAGGGTTTTGGCTTCGTATGCAGTAAATAAAACATATCCAACAGTAATTTTTTGATATGATATATTTGACAAAAGGTACTTTTCATTTCTTTTGAAATTTAAAATTAATATTTTGTCCAGAATTATGAAAAAAAATAAAAATACCAACCTGTAATTTGTGTAAACACTGTTGTCTGCTTGTTATAGAAATTTTATAGAGGTCATGGTTTGTAGACCAGTTTTTATTTTAATGTGGCGAAGCATTGTAATAATATAGCTAATTTTGCATTTGAATGACGTCATTTTGAATCTCCGGAAAAATATCTGCCCGGTCCCCCCCCTCCCTCCCCCTAACCCCAACCCCAACCCCAACCCCCAACCCAAATAATAATGGAGGGGACCTGGCGGATATTATACTGAATTTCCTTACAGTAACAATACACTGGGTACATGACATTTCTGTTTTAAGAAAGAAAGAAAGAAATGTTTTATTTAACGATGCACTCAACACATTTTATTTACGGTTATATGGCGTCAGACCACACCGATATTGAGAGAGGAAATCCGCTGTTGCCACTTCATGAGCTACTCTTTTTGATTAGCAGCAAGGGATCTTTATATGCACCATCCTACAGACAGGGTAGTATATACCACAGCCTTTGGTATACAAGTCGTGGTGCACTGGCTGGAATGAGAAATAGCCCAGTGGGCCCACCGACGGGGATCGATCCCACACTGACTGCGCATTGAACAAGGGTTCTACCACTGGGCTACGTCCTGCCCCATTTTAAGAATGCTGGCAAAATTGCTATTGAAATAAAAAAAAATTGGACATTACTAATGCACCTTCATGCTGGGGTGTTAAACATTCATTCCTTCATTCATTTACTAATGCACCTGAATGTGTTTGAAGAAAATCTTGTGATTAAAAATTGTACCTTTTAACAAATATATGGATTTCAAGTGATATGCTATATTTATTGCAAACCCAAAACTTCTTCTTCGTTGTAAGCTCAGACAGGGACCCCAGTGGCTTGAACAAAAGCTGCTGTATTCCATAGGTTTTTCAAGGGGCCAAAGTGTTTCTCCTTCAGGGGTTCATCTGAAGGCCAGACTGCTTTTCTCTGGTTCTGGTAGGTGGGACAATGTTGCAGGAAATGTTCCACAGTCATGGATGCTGTACCACACTGGAAGGTTCCACAGTTTCCCACTCGGCCCTAACTGTTAATTTTCCTTCACCTTTTTTTATTATTTTGGTTTAAATTCCTTGGCCTGTTTACTTTTTGTTGATTGTCCATTGTCCAAGGCATTGTTCTTGATATGTTTGCTTCCAACATTCAAATGAAGTACCTTAGGATTACGCATAATAAACTCTCATTAGTTTATAATATTATAAAGGGACCATTTTGAGTTTGTAGCCATATTATCAAGTTGTTGCCTGTAGTCTAATCTCTCAAAAATAAAACTTTCATTTTTCTTAGGCTAAATATTTTTGATTCGAATGTAAATATTTGTAAATGCAATACAATTACATTTTTGGCCATTCTCAGGCTGGTAGCAACCCTACTTTTAACTACTCTATATAAAAATCCTGTTTAAAATATGGCTTGTGTCCAACCCACTAGACTGTTGCTCCACTAGAGATTGTTACCCCCTCCACCCCAACTCCAAATATCGTTCTTACGGGCCTGATTCTAATGTAGCTCAAATTTCATACTTATCATTTCATTTTTGTTCCAAACACCGAACAAAATTGTAAGTAACTGGGTGAAAAGAAATCCTGACAAGAATCTAGAATATATTTTAAATACATTTTATCAGTATATTGCTTTATATTTCGATCATGTTAAGTAAGATAAATATCTGCATACATACGTGCATGCACATGCACATACATCAATATTATTTCAGCCCATATCCAATATTTATTGTGTACAGATTTAAAATAATGATTTCTCTGGCATTAACAACAAAATATTTTATATTTCGTGATAAGCAATAATTCACAAACATCTCCGATAAGAATTTGTCGACAGAACTTTTGGGTTCCCTACTGATAGAATAATTACTAATTAGGCAATCACCAGCAGCACTACAGTGCTCCTCTGCATGTTCTGTGCATAACACGCACATGCACAATAGGAATATGAAATAGGTCTATTGGGAGCAGGTCAAAATACCTAAACCGAAACATACTAAAAAAAAAAAGGTACCCATTTTCAGTTAAAAAATACTCACTATTTAGTCAAAATGTAACCATGCCAGGCTGAAAAGTTGGCAGAATTTCAGATTTTCCCATGCATCCAAGATTTTGAGTCAGAAAAGTATGATTATGAGATAAATCCCTAAATATATATATATATATATATTGCCACCTTTTTACGCCTAAACAAATTTCCAAAATTCAAATGCTATTTTAAAATACTTCACTATTGATCCAATTTTGTTGTGAAAGCAATTGGGTTTCGTCGTTACGGTACTTTTAATTTAGATGACTAATCGTAATTTTCCAGACAGAGTAAATTTGGTCATCATTTTCAAATATAGCAACTAATCAGTTACTTTCCATTAGTGGAAAAAATACTTATTAGATCCAACATTTTGCAATTGGACATACTGAAATAAAAAAATAAAAAAATGTAATTAAATAATTTGGTAATATAGCTCACTCCAACGTTATGTACTCTTTTTTTTTTTAATAATCTCTCTGTCTGGATACATCCAAAAATAAAAAAAGCATTTCATCTTTTCATATGTGTAGTTTGTTATTCAAAATGTGTTTTTGTTTTTTGATACTTGTGGTCTGCTCAATTAATGTCAGTCAAATAAATTAGTAACATGATTGAATATTTTTGTTTAGCCTTGAACATGATTGTGTTACAACATGACTGAGCCAATGTGTTTGTGGCATAAGAATTGAAAGGTTCATTGAAAACTATTCAAAGCAGGTAATGGTTTTCTAAACTACTTTCAGGAGGATGTGGAAGAGTTTATGAAGCGCTTGGAAAACAGTGAATCAGCAGAGAATGTTCTACGCAGACTGGATGAGCTGCACAGTAAATACAAGTTTATGGAATACAACCTTAACACCAAGAAAGCAAGGTGACTTCTAAGTTCTATATTTTCTTTTCCTTTAGTGTTGAGGGTGGGGTGGGGGTGGTGCATTGTTTTGACCATTATGAATGTTACATGTAGATTAATTATGTGATGGCACCAGCAAGTCCAGACTTTTAGAAAATATTGATGCATTTTCTGGACCCTGGTACAAATTACATCCTTCACGCAATATTTTTAAAAAGATTGTTTGCAGTAATACAGTATTTATAACAAAAACTACCCATGTTTTTTTCCGTGGAAGTGCGACTGACAGCAACATAAAGAACAAAAAATAGTGATCACAAAAATGGTTCGCACGCATCCTGGAAAACCCTGGAAAGTGCTTAAATTTTACCTTCATCCTGGAAAGTGCTTAAAACTCCTGGAAAAATGAATTAACCCCCAGGAAAGTCCTGGAATTTTATTATTTTATGTATATATATTTTTTCATTTAATAATAATTATTTGGAAAATATATTTTTAAATAATTGCGTTTGACATCTGGTTCCAAACTATATCCTTCACGCAAAAACAACAACTACCAACGTTTTCTCCCCTTATTTTGATATTGATTTTTTTTTTTTTTTAAATCTCTTTCCCTACTGTACTAAAAATGTGAATTACTCTGATTTGCAAAAATGTGGAGTTGGGGAGTTAAGCAAGCCAGACTGTTTTGTGTTCTTAAAATTGGAACTTTTAAAATCACATTTGTTCTCCATGCACTAGGCTCGCGCCAGCCGATCACCAATTCAGCATGGGCTAATGGAAATATCAGCTGGCGAACAAAACTGACATTTGGTGATAAAGATACTTACGTCAATGTTTCTACAAACCTGACTATCGTGACTTTTTGTCAAATCAAACCTTTTTTTTTTCTATTTTATTTTTCACGCACATGGTCATGTTTGCAATGAATTAGGTCTGACTTAAGTCACATGTTTGCATTGTTTGCCATACTGAACATAGTCGTAACATCTTTTACACAATTTTCAGAAACATTTTTCTCAAGAACACGATAATCAAGTTTAATTTTCATAAAATCGTAGTACATTAATTTTATCACCTGATATGTAATCTCTTCTTTTAACTTTATTAATGTGCCTATATTCAAAAGAGGTTCAGGCACAAATATGTAATCATTACGAATAACCCGATCACTTCTGCTGTTTGTTTAATCAGTAAAATCCTAAACAACATAGGTGTACAGGCTCCCATTTTTGAAGGGGGTTGGGGGCAGACTGGCTTTTGCCCGAATTAAACGAAAATGCCCGAACCTGGAAAACATTTATTCATATTAACATTACTACCAAACAGCTATATAGGGTTGCAAATAAATCACTACACATTTTTACATGGATTACATGGTAGAATGATTGAAATACATGGTAAGAATTAAAGGTCTGAGGTTAGCACATTTTCCCCGAATATCTCTATTATTTTTGCCCCAATTTGATGTTTTGATCCAGCACTAAGAGGGCAATTGCCCCGCCCCGTCTCATACGCTTATGCTAAACAAAATTATTTATTTTTATTTGTTTCTTATAAAAAGAAGAATGAACAACTAATATTAATTAAAGGTCATTACTAATGGCTAGATAAGTGTCACTGAAGCATAATGAACAAAAGATAGTGGTCACAAACATAGTAAACACCATTTCTGATCTTCAGTGTACTAAATTTTGGAATGACTAGTCAAAGATTGCAAATTTGACAAAAGGGTATGTTTTCATTGAGCAAATTAAAATTGAATTGTATTATTTATGGATGCAAGGCAGCTATATATTACACTGATATGGTATCAGTATGTTGATCTATAGTCCTTTCTATCAGGGAATGTCATTTTTTTACTAAATATTGTATTTACTACAAGTTACTTATTTCTGAGCCGATTGTTTTTTAAATTGCACACAAATTCAATTATTATTTCTAAAACCCAAAACACTTATTTTATTTTACTTACGTCAAATCAAACTGAAATTATTTACAAAAAACAATGTTCATGGAGACTGGGAAGGACTAGAAGTTGTTAACAATATCCGTCAAAATATGTAATAGGTCTCCAGTGTCACGAAATGATGTGGATGCAGCCAATTACAATCATGTTTTCACTAACATGATGGTGTTTAAGTAAACTGTGACCATATAATTTGTATAACGAAAGATTTGAATTGAACCACTAGGTGTATACAGATGACCCTCGCATATGACCGATATTCATAGCTCTGTAAACGCCTGTAAATAAGCGTCCAGTCCAGTACAAATACATTGGCAAACATTTTATACTTTTAAAACTTTTTTTTCTATATTTAATATAGAACAGCTGCATACAACTAATGCTCTTAGCTTAATCCAAATTAAGCCCCATACACTTGACTATCCATGCATGGAAACCAGATTTTGTTGTTTAATTGGGGCTCAGGTTGGCCCATGAATATCCGGTTATGGGGGTTTCACTGTTTCGTGTAACTATATGTCATGGTACATGATTATTAAAAGAGGTAGGTCATTTAACAGGCACCACCTAAATTTATTTCCAGGCATTCAAAACCAAATCGGACATAACCAAATGCAGACGTGAAATTAGTTTAGTGTTAACTAAATTCATAGATCACCACTGTCTTTACACTCAGACCATTCCACAAAGAATAAAGTAATTATAGGACAAGTTGATTTACAACACTATATTAGTATATATACAACAGCGAATGCATTGCTTGATTCAGCCATTAGTTATTAGATACTTACATTAGATTATTACATCTTATGTAACGGTCGAAGTCTCATGTAACGGTAAGTTGCTAACTAAAAATAAAAAAGGGTTGTGGAGAAAGTAGGAGGGCCAAAAACAAGGTTATCCAATTTTCTTTGCATCAACTTTCTGTGACACCTCCAAATAAGTCCTTGTTTTTTTCAAGCCTGGAAAATGACATTTGTAACTTTACTTTTCCTTTTATAAACCCATTTAAATAAAGGTATTCAGTATTAGTTGCTATCATTCAGGCTAATACTTATACTAATACCATACTATACTATACTTTTTCCAGTATAAATACTATAATAGTTTCCTAAAAAAAAATTTAATCTCTCTGATTTGCGAAAATGTAGAGTTGTGGCAGTTACAGTGAGCCAAACTGTTTTCTGTTCTTAAAATTGGAACTTTTAAAATCACATTTATTCCTGCACTCTCGTAACTAATAACATTGAACTTTACAAGACTTGCCAAATGTTTCTTCAGTACAAACAAGTTTTTGTCTGGATTATGTCATATAAAGGTAAGTACATTATGTAGCAATGCTAAAAACATGAAGAGAATATGAATATGTGTACTTCATATTCATTGATACGGTAAACACACACATTTATTAAAACTGTAGATGAGTTTGTATTTTGCATTAGCATCTTGAGCGTACCATAGCTAATGATCAGTTGTTTAATTTATGTTTTTAAATCCAGGTTGAAAGGTCAGATTCCCGACATTACAACAACACTTGGTATTGTTAAACACTTGCAGTCAAAGAAGGTACAGTATATTTTATTGATTGTAGCCTGATTATTCACTTTAATACATTGACTAAATTGCTTACAGGATAAGTAGCCATTTGAAGGTACCAAGTAACCAATTATTTTAGATTTCTGTATGTGGGCATATCTACTATGGCCTCTGATAGGCACAGTTACAGCTGATTGAAAAAAAAATGTTTTAGTAATCAATACGCAATACAAAGAAACTAAAGGCAGAACTGAATGTGCAATTGCTTTATCTGGGCTGTTCCAATGGTTGTCTTTACCAGTGTTCGAAATAAGCACTTATCCATTTGTCCTGAGAAGTGATAATCTGCTGGCACAAGCAAAATGTTCCTTAGTGGTTGTCAAGTAGACAAGTAAAAAGTTATAATGCTGTTTCATTTTGAGTAATCAAAAATGTTGTCCTTGCTCTTGAATAAAACTAACAACTTATCTGGAAAAGTAAAAATATTGATGGACAAGTAGATTTGTAGATGTACTTGTCCGGACTAGTGAAAAATTCTGCTTATTTTATCACTGTTTACCCCTGTATCAAAATGAGGTTTAACCTATGCAGTTTCATAGTAATATGGTTCCTTTTTAACTCAGATGTAGCAGAGTTGTTTAAGCTGACATACCTCTTGTTTTTTTTCACTTATGCTGTTAATAAATGTGAATTTCTTCTTCTTCTTTTTTTGTGTGTGGAAATATAGGATTCTACAGAACCATTAGAAACTAGGTTTTTGCTGTCAGATCAGGTTTATGCCAAGGCAAGCATACCCCCAACAGATAAAGTGTGTTTGTGGTTAGGTGTAAGTATCACTGCTCTTTTTAACTTATAATTATTCAAACTTAACAGAGATTCTGAATTTGTACGTAATGAATGCAGATTGTATTTATATATTTTGTACTGCATAGTAGTATTAAATATTAGCCTGATTAAAAGAAAATTTAAAACATGCACAAATTGTAGCTGGAACATCACCCATCAGTGTATTTACTATGTCAGAATAAACTTTGTCAAAAGCAAGAAATAAGTATTACTTTTCTGGTGCCGGCAACAGGCTCATCTTTTGCATTTAGCTCCAACATTATGTTTTCACTTTTAGGTACATTTCTCACAAACTATAAGTTATAGATCAATGCACTTCAGTTATAGTTTTATCTATGAATGTTCCTCTCACTGCATTAAAAAGTATAATAATAATGTTTTAAATTTTTAAAGTTATTATTATTATTATATTTTTTTTAAGAACTAGAATGTTATATCACAAATTATTTCTTTATTCATTAAATCAGTTTATAATTGGCAACACATTTAAATTTGAAGAATTCTTGTTTGCTTTGGTAAATGACATGCAGATGATCAATATAGGTTGACCACAAACAAATTTGAGTTTTCAAGAATTAGCATGCCACATGCACGGTTGTTATTATTTAGTAATAAAAATATCAAATTGTTGAAAAGGTGAAACACACAATCACCATATATGTTATTAAAATACCACAAGGCTAACCTTTGTAACTGTGTAATCACTGAATTTTTTTATTGGAAAGGCATTTTAGTATTTTCCATGCACCTATTTTTCATTTCAAACTGCTAATGATTTGATATATGTGGTTACTTCCACTGAAGGTTCAAGCAAGTCTGTCTCGTGTACATTCTCCCAAGTTTCCCTGGAAATGTATCCAAGACAAGCATGAAAAACATGTCATGTTATTATTTGTTTAAAATGGATTATATTAGCAGTAACAATTCATAGAATGACATTGTGCAGCAATGTGATTTTTCAGATTTTTATCTGATTTCAGCTTTTTGTGTAAAATAATTTTACTACAGACTGAATTTGATCTGCATGAAATGCTAAAAATAAGATACTTTTATATAGGTATGGTACAGAAGTTTCAGCTTTTTAAAATCAGTTTAACTTTTATTTTTGAATACCTATCACATCCCTTGTGGTGTCTTGTAAACCTATTTTCCCCGTTGTTTTTCGTTTAACAGATTATATGTATGATTTTGTTGCAGGCAAATGTGATGTTAGAATATAATCTAGATGATGCCCAGGTGTTATTAGAGAAGAACTTGACAACTGCCAAGAAAACTCTGTCACAAGTTGACGATGATCTTAGCTTCCTCCGAGATCAAACAACAACATTAGAAGTCAGTATCCTTAACATGATCAGATGTCACACAAAACTGGTGACACTTTATACAGTACTACTATTTAAATTAGTTTATGTTTAATTTGGGGACAGTTAGTTAAAGATTTAGATATTGAAAAACGTACAGGAATTTGTAATTACTTGGTCAGAGGTTTCTTTTTTGTATAATCATATTTATTACAGTAAACAACCCCTGCAATTAAGAAAATGTCCACGACAAAATACCATGCTTTAAAATTGTTTTGTTTTTTAATATAGTCCACAGCAAAAAAAAAGTGCCATGGAGAATGAAAAACTCCACAGCAATCTCCACAGCATTGTTGATTGCTGTTGGCAGTTGCAGGGGTTGAGTAAACCAATATATGTTCTTTGTATAATTTTTAGGGTTAGAACAGTCATTGCGGTTTGAATTGTTTCCAAGTTTGTTGCAAACATCCATTCATTTTACTTTTTTATTACTTATGTTTGTAATTTTTTGTCATAATATACAAAAATAATTTTTGGGTGATCTCTTTTTTGTTTTTGTTTTTTTAAATGATATTTTGTATTTGTTTGTATTTTGTTCATTTCCTTAACTGAAAACCAGATATGGCTAGAGTTTACAACTGGGATGTCAAGCGGCGGCAGGCAACACCAAGTGTGAAGTCTTAGCTGTTTATAATTATTATATTTAGTCACTTCTTCTATCCAACTTCACTCTGTCCATAATATTATACTACATGCCATTTCATAAGTGCAGTGTTTACAGTTGTCAGTGCAAATTTCATTGTCCTCAATGGTAATGAATGTTTGCTGGTGGTCATATAGAGATGAACAACTATATAATGACATTGCATGTTTTTTTGTACCATTAAATTAAGAGACATTTTTAAAGGAAAAATTAAATCATAAGACTGGACATCTTTGATCTCTTTGATATGGGTTGAATTAGACTGCCCATGGCCTTGAAAAGGTGGTAATGTCTTATTAAGTTATTGAAAAAATTATATGTTTAATAATAAAGCCATGGTGTTATGGCGTAATAATTGAAATGTGATGCCAATATTTTTCTACAAATTTAAGCAGTGAATACCTTCCTGAATACATTACAAGGGTCTTCTTAACTCGGGTTGTTACCACCAAAGCTGTTTATGGCACTAACAAAACCATGAATGGTGGCAAACCTCCAATCACTCTTGCATACATTTCACTGCAATTCTTGATAAAATAAATTCTGTTTAAAAGAAAGAAGATCACAATGTAGAAGAAAATTTGTGACTGCTATTTTAAGAAATACTGTTATGTGGTAACTGGCTTGCAGAAAATCAATTTAGGTTTACAACACATTAGATGCCCACTCTTAACAAGATCATCATCTGTGTTGTAAAAGTGATGGCATATTACATGCACAACTGCTACTGTTTGGAATAAAGTTGTGTGTCCACTTGTGCGGATGCAGCTAAAATCCAACACAATGAAATAACATAAGACAGTGTCCATTTGCTAGTTGTGGAATGCGGTTGTGCATAAGGCAGCAGATACATTTTTAACCAAAAGGATCGTGTAGCGGCAGATACGGAAAATGTTTGGAAACATGTCTGAAAACACGAGTGGATATAAAACCGTATTGGTAACTGCATAAATGGACACATTCACAAAACTTGTCCACATTACATTCAAACAAGAGTGACATGTGACTTAACAGTAACAAAAAACTTTCAAAGACTGAGTTACTTAAATACGTTGAGACTGCTGCAATAACAGTATGCTAGATGCCACATAGCCATAGTTTTAAAATTTGTTGTGGTTCCTTTAAACAAGCATTCTGTTCATTCAATTAAATACTGCTATAACAAAGGTCAACCTACTTGTAATTATCATTAAAAAATTTGGAACATTATTCTGTATTTTAGTTTAATTAATTTTGTCATGAAGATTGTTTCTCAGACTGTGTTAATTAAGCTGCTACAAGACATGCCATTGCAAGGAAAGGTGCCTTGTATAATCTGATCCTCTAGATGTATTACAGTAACAATCACCATAATTATAGTATACAAAGTTAATTTCTTTGCAATTTTTGACTGTTCAACACAACTTCTACTATCAGACCCTCATTTAAAGATCATCCAAAGAACTGCTTTTTGGATCACTAGCTGAAAGGTCAAGGTCATTGCTATTTAAAAATCCATTTTGTTTTCTTTTGTTATATATGAGCTGTCCTACAGAGATGACATCATGAACAGTACACTGATGACATCATAGACAGTACACTGTCCTTACAAATAACAATTTATCACACCAATGTTTTGATGTCTATTCTGTTTTGTTGGCACAATAAATGAACAAAAAAACACCCTACTTTTGTTTATGACTTTAGTTTGTATATATGTCTATAAGACGGGCTATAACATAATATTCTGTAGCCATAGCCATTTGTAACAAAGATTAACATGTTGCAAAACTTAATTCTGTCTTGCACTAGATATTTAACAAAATAACATGTCACCCTCTAGTAAAACTAACATGGTTTATGATTTTACAAACTTGTTGTTGGCCCTCATTTGGTTTGCAAGCCTCCGTAATCATTTGTTTTTGGAGAGAGACAGAGAGACAGAGAGACAGAGACAGAGAGAGAGACAGAGAGAGAGACAGACACAGACAGAGAGAGCCCTTTTAACATGCCCCTATACCACTAACGTTTCGGGCATGTCCATCCCAGACCCGACCTCTGGATAGCCAGTGGTCTGGTGCGGGACAGTTGTTTCTGGAATTGCCATATTTAAAAAATACATTTCACTTAAAGTAGTGCCTTGACGATAATTTTCTTTTAAAAGGTATTGGAACTTCACATTTCTAAAATGTTTGAAGTAATTGTCTAACCGAATGATCAATGCCATGCAGATTGAATTTGTTGTTTGTGTAATCTACTAGTGCAACAGTGAAAAAAACAATCCCAGTTTTATATGTGGATTTTTTAAAACACGCTTTTGGATAATCACTGTGAGGGAGTCAAAAGGTGAGATATAGGTATTACTTTTCTGATTATGGCTTTAACTTTTGTATTTAATTCCGTTAAGGTTTAGGGTTTAAGTTCTAGGTCAATAGAACTTGGTTTACAGTTTCACCTACAAATATATTGGAAAAAAGTTTAATTTTATTATTGTATTTTATATTCATTTTTTTTTTTAATTCAGCTTTTTATTTAAAGTTGTAGAACTGGGGGCATTTTGTTTCTATATTCATTTCACTACACCCATAAAACAAACAAAAAAGTAAAATATATTATTATATAGACAGTTTGTGTTGTTTTCCTTTGGTTTTTATCCTGGTGTGCTGGTATTGGATTATTTATCCTACATCTTTTGGTGATCAGTCACATGACATTCACAGCAAGAAAGACGTTGAATGTTAGTGATATGGTTTTACAAATTGTCTTAAATATCAAACATCCACTTCGATTTAAGTCTTAATAGCGATGACATGCATGTATAAAATACAAAGGGCTGTTATTGGTCTCCTAATTCGTTGGGTTCGGTAGGGGACATGTATTGCTTTAGCAGTATTCTTAGAAAGCTTGTTTTATTAACTAAAAAAATTATAACCAAAATGTCTGTGTTTGCTAATAGATACATGAAGACACAGGGCTGGAACTTAACGGCAGCACCGACGGCAATTGCCGTCGTTGAGATATAAATTGCCGTAGGTAGCATCACTGATGGCATTTTTATAAAGCTCTTCAACAGTGGCGAAATGTATACATCTGGTGTACATTATCTGCCAATATTTAACATTTGCACATTTAAAAGATGTCTACATATAACAAGACCGCCTTTCAGTCAGGTTTATTTGCTGTAAATGTCACTTTTAAAAACAAATTGCCATAGGCAGGCTCAAAATTGCTGTCGGTGGACTTTCACCCATGGCAATTCTTTTAAATATTGCCGTGGGTGACCTGAAGAGACCTGAAGATAATAAAACAAACTCGGTCTAATATACATATAGAAATAAATTAAGCAACACCCAACTCATAGACCTATAATTCTGTGAATTACGAAAATAGAGCATTTTCTTGAATGATTTATTGACATGTGGCATCTTGCTGAATAGCATGATTTTCGTGGAGATATTTAATGCACGTGCAACGACGAGCAATGCACGTGAAATGTCATACCCTCAACAGTGTTGAAATCAAGTTTGTAATGATTACATGTCACACTCTCTCCTGTCAATTTGCATTGAATATTCAGTACCATAATTGTCATGGCACGTCGTAAATTGTCAGAGGCGACAAGATGGCAAATTATTGGCATGAGAAATGCAGGAATGTCCCTCAGACAAATTGGACGTCAACTTGTGCGCAATATTTCCATCATTTCAAGACTATTGAACAAACACAGGGCTACCAATGATGTTAAAGAATGTCCAAGACCTGGCAAACCCCGTAAGACAACAATAAGAGAGGATAGAACATTGTTGAGACTTGTTAGGCGCCGTTCATGGAACTCGAGCACATCTTTAAAACAACAGTGGTTACCAGGGAGAGCCATTTCCTACAGGACTGTCAGGAATCGGCTGAAAGCAGCAGGATACAGTGCCAGAAGACCCATCAAGCGTATAAAACTGTCTCCAGCTCACAAAGCAGCACGACTTGCCTGGTGTAGTCAACGTGTTCGCTGTAACATTGCATCATAGCGGAGGGTTCACTTTTCCGACGAGAGTCGGTTCTTATTGCATATGGTGGATGGTCGTACACGTGTCTGGAGACAAAGGAACACAGCCATGGTTCCCCGCAATATCCAGGAGACGGTTCCCTTTTGGGGAGGGTCAGTCATGGTATGGGGATGCATTTCCTTGGGTTGCAAAATGGACCTCGTCACCATTCGTGGTAACCTTAATGGGCTTCGGTATCGACGAGATCCTTGAGAGAGCTGTTGTCTCCCATTTTGATAATCATCCTCTAGCCACAAGACCCATCTTCATGCATGACAATGCCAGGCCTCACAGAGCACGTGCTGTCACCCAATTCTTGCAACAGAATGCTGTTGAGACCATTCCATGGCCAGCCATGAGTCCAGATCTCAATCCCATTGAGCATCTTTGGGACATTTTAGGCCGTCGTGTTCGACAGAGAGACCCACCTGTCCAGACTCTCAATGAATTGACTGCTGCTTTGCATGAGGATTGGAACAGGATTCCTCAATCAAATCCAGAGATTGATCCAAGGAATGAGAGGTGTCTTGAAGTAGTTGTCCGTGTGCAGGGAGGTTACACGAGATACTGATGGAAAGTCAATATTTAGACTTGCCAGACATTATTCTTCAATTCCGTGAACCAGATGTGTGCATGGTACAAGCAGTTAAGTCTGTGCAACAATAGTGCAATTCGTAATGTTTTTGAATGAAATGAAGACATTTTCCAAATCTGTACCATCTTCAAATAAACCACATTATGTCATGGTATTATTGGCTTTGTTTCTCCTCATCCCTTTCTGTTCATTGAAAATTTCATATGGTATGGAAATCTTTGACACATTTCATGCACCAGTTCATTAAAGTCGCTCAGTCTGAGCAAATACGGGTGTTGTTTAATTAATTTCCATATGTATAGTTATTTTTTTGTTAAAACTATTGGTCATTAAAGTAATTGCATTACTAGGTAAATCAACAGGTGTATTGATTTATGTTTTTAAAATTTTGATCACCACCTAAAGAGCTTACTACACGCACATAAGTACTACGATTCAAGATTCATGCCTTTATAATATTCTTTCAAATTTCATTGTGGAAAGCAAATGTGAATAAACGGAGGGAATAGCCGGCTCTGGCAAGGGAGCACAAGTAGCCTGTCCAGGTTTGGTAGCGGGCGGGGTTGGAGGTTGTTGTTTTGTTGTTGTTGTTGGGGTTGTTTTTTTTTTTTTGGGGGGGGGGGGGGGTTCTATTTAATTTGCAAATGTTTTGCAGAATTAGGTCCAAAAATTAATTGGTTTGTGCAATTTCGTGAAGTACAGTAATTTTGATGCATAATTTGGAACGGTTCGTCGAAAGTAATTTGGAGCTGTTTGAGTGATTTGACTTAGTTGGCCAAAATTTAGCTCTTTCTGTAACGTAGCCTATTGGGGACCGTCGTGGTTGGGGAAGGGAAGGGAACTATATTAACGTGCCCACATCCTTGCGGTTCGGGCACGCCCATCATGGATTCGGGTTCTGGTGTAGCCAGTCCACGATTCCATGGCGGGATCTCGTGGTTGGTCTCCCATAGTTGCCCATGCGGAAGGCTTGGTCGATTGGTTGATTTTTAAAATAAAAAAATTATTTTATTATTTTTATTTTTTTAGTTTACCACTGAAAAGGCATGACCAATTGATGGGGGCAACCCATGGGAGTGTTGTTGGTAGCCCTTTCGGGCCAACATTTAAGGCCAGTAAGTTCTGTGCCCATGTCTTTTTCTCTCCTTTTCTTGTTTACCATTTCTTTGGTGGTGGTCTTCCTCTTCCATCTTTCCCATCGTCCTTGCCGTCCGTCATATAATCCGCCCGTGCTATCCGTCACCACCAAGTACTGAGGTAAGTAATTTTGGGTTGGGGAAAGTATTCCGGTATTCTTTTGTCTGGGTCTGGTATTATAGTCGTATCTGAAATGCATGTGACACCAGATTAGTGATTTTTAGATATTTTCACCGCCAAACAATGTTTATAGGTTATTTCTCGCAATGTTGTGCAGTTATACGCCAAACACAGTGGCCCTTTGACTCCCGAGTAAACATGTTGTACTTGTTAAAAGAAACACCCACCACTTAGTGAAACGGAATTGGCATTAAAACAGTATCACGGTTCATTGGGTCGTCCATAAAATGCAACAACTGTGACATTAACGTAGTTGCGTGTAAACTGAAAGCAAACCCACTTTTCGCTTTTAAATTAAATAACAAGTAGTTTGCTAACTTTTGTGTGCGAGCTGGAATTTGATGTTAACAAACGTTTGATTGTTCTGTGATTTTTTCAAGATAGGAAGTTAAAGTGTGTTTTGTTTAACGAAACCACTAGAGCACATTGATTTATTAATCATCGGCTATTGGATGTCAAACATTTTGTAGTTCTGACATAGTCTTATACAGGAGACTTGTAACATTTGTCTATTAGTAGCAAGGAATCTTTTATATGCATCATCCCACAGACATGTTAACACATATCACGACCTTTGATATATCACTCTTGGTGCACAGGCTAAAACGAAAAAAAAACCCCAAAAACCAATGAGCCTACCGACAGAGATTGATCTAAGATCGACCGCGCATCAGTCAAGCTGGGCTACGTCCCGCCCCTTTTTCAAGATAGGAAGTAAATAACTTGGTCACGATATGTACGTGAAGGGATCAAAGTAAAGTTTGTTTTATTTAACGACGCCACTAGAGCACATTGATTTTTTATCTTATCATCGGCTATTGGACGTCAAACATATGTCATTTTGACACTGTTTTGAAGAGGAAACCCGCTGTCGCCACACAGGCTACTCTATTTTCGACAGGCAGCAAGGGATCTTTTATTTGCGCATCCCACAGGCAGGATAGCACAAACCATGGCCTTTGTTGAACCAGTTATGGATCACTGGTCGGTGCAAGTGGTTTACACCTACCCGTTGAGCCTTGCGGAGCACTCACTCAGGGTTTGGAGTCGGGTATCTGGATTAAAAATCCCATGCCTCGACTGGGATCCGAACCCAGTACCGATGGCCTGTAGACCGATGGCCTGCCACGACGCCACCGAGGCCGGTGTGAAGGGATCATGCCATCCCTGTTCTAACCCTAATTTTAGTGACAAAAAAGGTTTATTTAAAATGTCTTTGAAGACAACTAATAGCATAACAATTTTGGAAATTAATCAGGAAAATTGTACGTGGTTCTTTTTAACTAGCTAACAGGCCACCGTTATCGATAACATGAATAGTTTTTAAGGGAACAATCTGGCTCAATCGGTAGAGCGGTCGTTTGGGATGCTTTGGTCGTAGGATCGAACGCGCTTGGTGGACAGATTCTTTGAGGTTGTTTAACATTATATTCCCAGCCAGTGCCCTATGACTGGTATATCAAAGGCTGTGGTATGTGTTGTCATGTCTGTCATAAAAAGATCCATTGCTGCTGATAGAAAAATGTATCGGATTTTCTCAAAAGATTACGTGTCAGAATACGGTTTGACACCCAATAGCTGATGATAGATGAATTAATGTGTTCTGGTGGTGTTAAACAAAACACATTTCACCTTCTATTTTTTATTTAGTCCACATCCCGGTACCGACTGTCACCAAGAGTTTTATTGGCTATTAAAGGTCACTATAATATAATGTTAAAATGGAACCCCCTCCCCTGTTCCGGAGGAGCATGACTCGAACCCCCTTGCATAGCACCTGTATTAATATTATGTAGCGTTCTTAACTTAACAATCTTGTGAAATTAAATGTGTTTCTGGTCGTGTGTAGTTCCAGCCCCATGCAAGATCATCATGATGGTGGTGGTGGTGGTGGTGGTGGTGGTGGTGGTCATAATGGGTTTATAAATCATAGTTACTGGTGTTGTTGGGTTTGGGTTTTTTTTAGGGTTTTTTTGTTTGTTGGGGTGGTGGTGTCGTTTTCCACACCTAGGAAAGGAAGGATAAACTGCGAATTATATGTTTATATATTACGTAAGTAGCTTAACAACACTGCACGGTTCATAAAGGCGGAGACATTGTGTATTGTCAGCGAGCAGTGTGGGGTGTAATCATTCGGACGGGCGACTTAACAAGATCAAATGCAGCATGCTGTAACTGCCAGTTGTGTAATGTAGGCTTTAAAAGTTCACCTTGGGTCGAGTTCTGCCAGACCGTGCAGAAAAAACGTTCGCAAGTATATTTATGAGCTTCTCAATAAATGAAATAACCAGTCAGACAGTTCACGAACGTTAGCGTCCCTCACTGTCGCTGAACACGATGCTGTTGTACCACCAACAGGTGAGCTAGATACGCATGGTCGCTTATGTAGGCTCGGATACAGAGGGTGGGAGTTTAGGACATACACTTACACCCCCAAACTTCAAGCTGTATTAACATAATTCATTTCGGCAAAATATCCGCCCGGAAATAGTAGCCCATGAAGTGGCGACAGCGGGTTTCCTCTCTATATCTGTGTGGTCCTTAACCATATGTCTGACACCATATAACCGAAAATAACAATGTGTTGAGTGCGTCGTTAAATAAAACATTTTCTTCCTCCTTCCCTCAATACACACACATCAAGTGGTTTGTACCCACAACAACCTCACCCCCCCCCCCCCCCCCACCCCCTCCTCATCAGTATTGTTTCTACGGGCCTGTTCACTTGCCTACCACATAAAATAGTAACCGCCGTAACCTGCAGCGATTTATGCAAGTTGTACAGTTCTTCAATGAAACCGGTTTCAGTTAACAGATCCAATAACGAAACTATATATATAGGAGCTAAATAAAAAGACTAAAGACTGTACAAGGCGTGCGTGAAGCAGTCGCGAAAACACAAAGCTGTCCCTGGTCACGTTGGCGTAACCGACACACTACCAAACCCGCCTAAATATCCCTATACAATTCTAACCGAGCGTACAGGCGTTAGGAGTTGGTCGAAATTTATAAGGATCATACATTTTCCAAACTTGTTCTTACTATACATTAGTAATATATTCCCGCACGTAAGGCAATAGCCAACTGGACAGAAGTCCACCAATTTTGGAGGAAATTGACAATACCCCAATCCACCAATTTTTTATTTTTTTTAATTAAACAAAATTCAATAAATAAAAAATAAATTAAAAAATAATAATAACAACTACGCTTTTTATAAATAAATAATTAAAAAAAGAATTAATGTGTCCTAACAAAGTATTACCTGAACAAAAATAATTTGATTTGTCCCTAAATGTACTTTATTCAACCATCTTCATAACCACCATACTCCATTTATTAATGTTATTTTGTAAAAATAATTAAATTATGGCAATCCAATTCAAATAATTCAAAAACTAAAATTGCCAAGAGGGTTGACATGGATTTCACTCCATCATGCACTCCATCATGGTTCAGTTAAGGTGATGCGATAGCTAGATTTGGTTTCCAACAATGAATGTATTTTTTTATTTTTTATTATCCATTTTTTGAGAAATAAGGTCCTTAAATCTGTGACAGTATGCCTTTAATATAACAAATGACTTGCTCGTAATCTGAATTAGATTTTATACCTAAAACTATTTTCCGTTGTTTTCATTTGGGAATTAATATATAGGTATAATGCAGTACTTTTTTTTTTACCTCTTAGATATCGTTTTTCTCCACGATTGTTATTACGAAATTGGTTAACATATTCGCGCTCGGTGTTGTTTAGAAGGTGCGGGCTGGCGCCTTACTCACCTAATATGTTTATCAGTCGCGGATGCTGGGGGTGCACTCTCCCTTACATGAAAATCCTCTATTTATTCAGTACATGTGATGACGGATTGATTCTTACCTCGCCATTGAGACGAGTGAAGTTTGTTTGTTTTGCTTTACGACACCACTAGAGCACAATGATTTATTAGTCATCAGCTATAGAATGTCAAACATTTGGTAATTTTGACATATAGTCTTAGAGAGGAAATCCTCTATATTTTTCCATTAGTAGCAACAGATATTTTATATGCAATCTTTTCTACTGCTCAGGACGAATGGCGAATGCCGGTCGGCAGAGCCTCGCGGCTTTCGCCATTCTAATCTCCAGTGGGTAAAGCCGATATCTTAAGACAGTAATCAGTTATTCCCTATATCGAGCCTATTTCTCGCTATGTGCTATTCTGTCTATGGGATGGTGCATATAAAAGATCCTTTGCTGCTAATCGAAAATAGAAGCCCATGAAGTGATGACAGCGGATTTCCTCTCTCAATATATGTGTGGTCCTTAACCATATGTCCGACGCCATATAACCGTAAATAAAATGTTTTGAGTGCGTCGTTAAATAAAATATTTCCTTCCTTCCCTATATCGATTACTTTGCTAACATTGCAGGTGTGGCTGTTCTGTCATTTTGTCTTCAACCCTGTATTAAAAATGAAATTTAATCTATATAATTTTATGATAATTTGTAAAATTTTTTATTGTAGTTGGTATGGCGTTAACACTCGGTAATATGTTTTAATAAAAGTTTTAACATTATTCATTATATAATTAAATCCCAATTTTGACGCAAACGGACTAACGGACTATACGGGCGTAGGAAATTGCCAAAATGTGGGGTGGGTGGGGGGGAACACACACACACACACACACACACGCACGCACACTCTCCCCCCCCCCCCCCCTGCGTGTGCTGTAACCTCACCGTGGTGCAAGGGTGTAACATTCTCTTTGAGAATGGCCAATACAGCACAAAATTGAAGTTTTGAGTAAAATTCAGTATCCGTAAAATTCTGTGATATTTGTGTTTTTGCAGTTCTTTACACTGTTTTGGTTTAAACCTTGAATTTTTATATTGATGTTGATCATCACTTTATTTATTTGCATTACCATAGTTTGACACCCAATAGCCGATGTATTTTTCGTGCTGGGGTGTCGTTAAACATTCATTCATTCATTCATTCATATTCTCTCACACATACACACGCACACGCACACGCACACACACACACACACACACACACATATACACATATAAATCATCGTTGCTGCTACAAAGTGGGAGGCACATGCCCGCATTCCCCCCCCCCCCCCCCCCCCCGCGCTTCCTATGTCAGTGGACAATATGCTGTTAATAATGATCTAAAATTCAGTTTTGTACCCACAAGACCCGAGCTCGACCGTGAGACGATTATTAATTAGTGACCTTGCTCCAATGATTCTCATTAACCTACAGCTTAACTCTATAATATGTCATTACGAGCCGTTGAATAAATGCCGTAATGAATTATAGATGTTTAGAGTACAACACGCGCCACTTTTAAGCACCCCACTATTAATTTCTAACTCCCTGATTAATAACGTAATGGTTGTATATAGAGATGATGAGAACTATAATTGTTATGGATAACTGCTTTTATTAAAATGTCTATAGTGAATTGCGAATGAAACGCTCTCACTGGCATGGAAAATTTGCATGATACCAGTGACATAAGTGTTTTTTCACGATTGAATCTCTGGAAATACCAATACGTTGTATTTAGTGGTAGATGATTTTTGCTTGCTTGCTTGCTTTGATTTTTGCTTGCGAGATAAGTCGCTATTATGGGTAAGTTCTGGGTAAATTCCAGTTTTAATTGTCGGTTTACGACCCTTTTTTTTATCCTGTTTGAAAAAAAAATTCTCGTTTTTTATTGTTGTTTTGTTTTTGTTTTTGTTTGTTGTTATTTTTTTCTTTTTGTTTTTATTTAAGTAAATACATGTTTACATTTTGTAAATACAAAATTATCTTTCTAAGAAGTGTCTCATGAGATAGTAATTGTATCATGTTTTACATACAGGTGGTCTTTGTATAGTGAATAACAGACAGCACTAGACTGTCCTTCGTAGACAGTTGGTTGTTATATAAAGTTCCATTTAACAAAAATATGACTTATTATTGGCTTATGTTGAATTCTCATCACATGACGGCGTTACGTAGCTCAGTGGTAAAGTCTTCGCCTGAGGTGTGATAGTTGCTCCACGACTGGTCTTTTAAATGTCATGGTATGTGATGCCCTGTCTCTTGAAAAATGCATGTAAAAGTCCCATTAATGGTGATACCCAATGGAGTAGCCACGTGATCGCATCGGGATTCTTTGTAATATTATACCAAACCATGTTTCGAAAACGTCTTATGCTTCTGATTAAAGTCGCATACCCTAGAAGGAAGGAAATGTTTTATTTAACGACACACTCAACACATTTTATTTACGGTTATATAGCGTCGGGCATATGGTTAAGGACCACAGATATTGAGAGAGGAAACCCGCTGTCGCCACTTCATGGGCTACTCTTTTCGATTAGCAGCAAGGGATCTTTTATATGCACCATCCCACAGACAGGATAGTACATACCACGGTCTTTGTTACACCAGTTGTGGAGCACTGGCTGGAACAAGAAATAACCTCGCAGACCTTGGTTTCAACCTTTGAAAATAGACCCTAAGTTTGGTTGCTACAAACCTGTACACATTTGGATAAAGTTAAAAATTTGAAACAGTAGTCTGTGACATTGAAACGGAGAAATACCATTTAAACGTCGACTAGAGCTCGTCTTCATTACCGTTACTTCTCAGGGGTACATGCGCCTTTAAAGATGTAAACAATGCAGTTCGTATTATTACAAATATCAGGATGACGAGAAACATTTCGAACGTATGGGAATGGGTAATCTAAATGATAAAATGTAAGAAATGTCTCATTTCAATGGTCAAAAACGGATATAATACTGAAAAATACGCCGTAGTGCTTATAAACTAGGATCAATCACTTTAAACAGCGCGCATTGGAGTTAAACATTCGTATTGCTCACTGGCGTAGCCGGAAAAGGGGGTGGGTGGGGGTTGGGTGGGCATCTGCTAATACAATTTTTTTTCTTGCTCACCAACTTTTATATAAATTTTGCTTGTTGCCTCATAACACCATTTATATAGAGAGTGTGTGTTTTCCTCTCTCTCTCTCTCTCTCTCTCTCTCTCTCTCTCTCTCTCTCTCTCTCTCTCTCTCTCTCTCTCTCTCACACACACACACACACACACACACACACACACACACACACACACGTGGGCAAACCTCGATATAAAATCCTCGCTACGCCATGTTATTGTTTAATTTTCATAAAACCAGTACATCAACAAATGTTGCACATGCCCTTTCTGAGCTTGAACGTTCGGAAAAGTTCTTCTCTGTATGTACCTCATCTCAGCGAGAGAGCGTCTAGCCAATGGGATATCTATCCTCCTCTGTTCATTCTTTTGAAGACTCACTCGGGTCGGTCGTCTGTCACAGCGCATGATCTGACATGGGTGAGGTCGTCAGACCGGTGACACTCACGCACACACGCACGCGGCACTAGTTTGACGTCTGCTGCTTTTCTTGGTAGTCTGTTTCCAAGACTAGATTTGGAAATACCTCAACGCAAAGAAGAAGAAGAAGAAAAATATATACACACACACACCAAGACAAAACTATTGATGCGTGAAAGTGTGACAATGTCTAAAAGAGACAGTTTAATGTGTGGTTACCTGATTTAAACTTCTTGGAACACGATCTCATGTTTTAAAAGTGGTTTATATTATTATTTATTTTAAAGTTATTTTTGTTCACGTCAACCGCATGGACGCAATTAACGTTGCGTGGATTTACGACTGACAGCGATTAGCAGGGACAATATTTGGGTAAGTTTAATAGCAATAATGTGTAGTAATAGTAGTAGTAGTAGTAGTAGTAGTAGTAGTAGTAGTAGTAGTAGTAGTAGTAGTAGTAGCAGTAGCAGCAGTAGCAGCAGCAGAAGCAGCAGCAGCAGCAGTAGTAGTAGTAGCAGCAGCAGTAGTAGTAATACTAAATGATAGTCTGACCTGTGTATAACGACCATTTCAGGGTTACAAAGCATGGCATTTATAAGATGTTCAGGGACGGGATGTACGACTGACAGCGATTAGCAGGGACAATATTTGGGTAAGTTTAATAGCAATAATGTGTAGCAGCAGCAGCAGCAGCAGTAGTAGTAGCAGCAGCAGTAGTAGTAATACTAAATGATAGTCTGACCTGTGTATAACGACCATTTCAGGGTTACAAAGCATGGCATTTATAAGATGTTCAGGGACCGGATGTAGCTCAGTCGGTAGACATTCGCTTGATGGGCTTGGGTCGGATGATCGAATCCCCTCGGTGGACATTCTCTGATTGGGGTTTTACCTTCCAAACCAGTGCCCCACGACTGGTATATCAAAGATGTGGTATACGCTTTCCTGTCTGGGTGGGAAAATGTATATTAAAGATGTTTTGCTGGTATTGGAAAAAATAGTGGGTTTCAGTTAGGTCTAAAAGTGTGACATCCGAATGGCCGATAATTAATTGCTCTAGTGGTGTCGTTCAACAAAACAAACTTTACTTTCTTACACATCCGTTGGTGAGATTATAAGCGTTTATTTTTGATCTCACATGGCAATAACATATATAACGATTTAGAGACGAGATTAGCTTCTTCTAGGTAATTATCCAGTCGCTACAGCCATACCATCCAATGAAATACGAACGATCGAAATTGATAGTTCTGTGACGTATGAATTAATCTAAAATTTAAAGTTTGTTTGTTTAACGACACCACTATAGCACATTGATTTATTCGGCTATTGGATGTCAAAGAGAGGAAGCCCGTTACATTTTTCCATTAGTAGCATATGCACCATCTCACAGACAGGATAGCACATACCACGGCCATTCGTGGTGCACTGGCTGGAACGAGAAATAGCACAATGGGCCACTGACTGATTACTCGCCGACCGTGGCGTAGGAAGGTGCCAAAAAGTGGGGGTGGGCACACTTTTATATTTACACATTTTACACTATTATAAAGCAAAAATAAAGCAAAATATCTGAAAAGTGTGGGAGGGCACACCATGCCCCCCTTGCCCCCCCCCTCCCCCGCTTCCTACGCCAGTGCTCGGTGATGCATAAGTTAACTATGAGCACAAGTGCTTTCTATAAGTTTTAGTTAGAAAAAAAACGTATAATGGTTTGAGGGATATGTAAGAAAAATAATACTACATTCGTGTCCGTTAGATTTCATTTATCTTACAACTAGTTGTTTAAAAATGTTCTCAACTGGCTTCCGCTCGTTAGATACGTTTTAAAACAAGTTTTAATGTCTGTTGTATTCTCTGTATACTTTATTATATTGATATTTTTGGATGTGGTTGCGTGAAGCCGAAGTGGCTGCTTAGGTGTCAGATGATGTCATTAATTCGCCTGTGAGGGGTGGGGGGAATGCATCAGTTATGATACGCCCTGTTAATCTCATATTCGGCGTATTAATTAAATGTATCAACTATAGTAGCAATAATTTGTATGCAATAGCCGTTCATTTTGGTATTGTGAAAGTTATTAAGTATGCACCATTTCTACTTATTGTCTGTAAAATTTACAATTTGTACTACATTACTGATACGTGGTTGTTTACTAGAGGCGACCATTTGTCCAGGTTTGACTATATAAGAATATGACCCGTTTCATTTATATAAAATAATACTATTTAAATCAGATACTATGGCGCCCCGGGACAAATTCTTATAAAGAATTGCCATCTATTTATATACATGACTAAAATACATTTTGTTTTAGTTACCTGAAGCAAAATTTATTGCTATTTGACAAGAGCTTATGAAAAGATTAGCGGTAGTCATGAACTGCGTCTACTACACAATTATGTTATAATGTGAGGCTAGTTCGAGTGTCCTCTCGCTCGATTCTTTTTATATGCAATAATACGGTTAGAGTACTCTTAGTATTATAAATTGTCAATTTTTAGATTTCAAATGTGTGATGGGTACTTGTAATGTTTGTACTAATCACTTTAAGGTTTTGAGTAATTACGAAAACGATCAAACTGAATTACTTTAACGTCAGATTTAGACAAATGTGTGTGTTTAAAACACACTATTTGGCGACCACTGGGCTGTTAAAAATTGACAATCCGTTACTTAGAGTATGTTTTAGCCATGACCCAACAAATAAACAGGACATGGCTTGAGGACATTCGAGCTAATGTGAGGTCAGATATAACTGTTTATTTTATATATATATAAAATGTTGGCTAATCATTATCAACATAATTTACGAAGCCTGTCTTTCTTAAACACAGGTGTTTAAGCATTGTAAATGTATGTAGTTACACGCGTGTAAAACATACACAGGCTTTGTAAATTTAGCCCGTTGTTTCCGAGTTTAACAGGCGAGTGTGCAGGACATTGTGTAGGGGTTGGAAGGTATGTACTGTGGCGAATAAAGTTTTAAAAGGGGGTCGTACATTGATTTAAAAAAAGAAGAAAATTCGATTGGAGCGGGAGTCGCCTCCCACCCCCGCCTCCCCCCCCCCCCCCCCCCCCCCCCCTCGCACACGTGCCTGTTTAAGTAAATTGCTACATGTGTGTTTGTTTAAATATATTATTTTGAAAACATACGTTGGACATAAGTTTAACATCTGAATTGGCTAACACGTGTTTGAGACGTCTGTGTTATATAGGCTATATGAACGTGGATGTTTAACACGTGTTTATTATGTTGACCTACAGATATGCTTTAGTTTGTTCAGTCATGCAATATTTTATTTATATGTAAAGGGTTGATCCATTATCAGCAAGGCGGATTAAGACTAGAGCCCAGCCTATACTCTGGATTAATCCCCTCACTTATACTTGGACTTCGTTTTCTTAATCCTTATTCACTCCGGAAGAACATTCCAAACAACCGGTCCCGGTGGCCTCGTGGTAAAGCCATCGGACATAAGGCTCATAGATACTGGGTTCGCAGCCCGGTACCGGCTCCCACCTAGAGCGAGTTTCACCGACTAACAATTAATCTCTAACCCACTGTCCTAGACAGCCAGCCCATATAGCCGATGTGTGTATGTCCAGGGCAGCGTGACTGAACGTTGAAACACCATATTATGTCGATATACCATAGTAAAACATTTTTATAAATATGACTCAAGCACAATATGAAACTAAGTTAAATCATCACCACCGTTGTCGTCGTCATCGTCATCGTCAGATCGTCGTCATCATCAAACTGTCACGAGGTCTACCCGCATGCTGTATAAACAGTTGTAAAGTCTACAAAGCGTAAATCAATGTTTTATTTATGGTCACGTAATTGTGAACAGTTGTTCAAACTACCAAAATTAAATCAATATTTCTGTATTGACTTAGCGTCAGTTATAATAGATTGGCGCTAGTCAAGGTTGTATCCTGTTTCCTAGACTAAATGTACACGAGGTGCATGAATGCTTGTGATCAAATATTAAAGTAATGTTATCTGTATATACAGTTTGTCATATCATGCGTGTATATGACAATTGCTTGCCAATTTGTTTAGCATTGAGGGAAGGAATGACACACAAAGCCAACAAAGGAAACAGAAATTTCATGTTTTGCATTGATTTGTTATTGATTGGTTAATAACTCAAATTTTAGCCAAGCACACTAATTACCACTCATTTTAATAGTTGTGATTTTACTGCTTCCCTCATATTGAAGTTATATAGACGAAACGTTGAGTTTCTTCTTCTTTCAACTTTGTTGTTTTAAAGTGGATGGTGTGCGGGACGTAGCCCAGTTATAAAGCGCTCGGTTTGGGATCGATCCCCGTCGGTTGGCCCATTGGGCTATTTCTCATTCCAGCCAGTGCATAACGACTGGTATATCAAAGACAGTGGTATGTGCTGTCCTGTCTGTGGGATGATGCATATAAAGAATCCCTTGCAGATAATGGGAAAAGGTAGCGGGTTTCCTCTCTAAGACTATATATGTAAAAATTACCAAATGTTTGAAATCCATTAATCGATGATTAATAAATCAATGTGCTCTAGTGATCTCGTTAATCAAAATAAACTAAAAAAATGTTTGCCAATTTGTTTTGCACTGAAGGAAGGAATGACACGATTTTAAAGCTAACAAAGGAAACATAAATATTAAAAACTAGTTCACAGGAGACAGGAAAAAGCAGCTTGTATCTCCGTACTTAAAGAACAGTATGCGTATCTGGGTATGATATCGTGTTCTACTGAATGGGAAGCTCATTCCGACACCCGAGACGAGGCTTTATGGTTTTCGGTATCCGGGTACACTGAGGGGTCAGTCGTTCAAAGAGAATGTAACAAATCGTTTTGCCATCGCTGCAGGTGCGGACCTAGCCGGGCAGCAAGGGAGGGAGGGGTGGGGGTGGAGAGACAATTGCTTCCAAGAAAAATACGAAAAGTGCCCTTTTAAGATCCCGTTTGCTTGTGTCCTGATTTTTGTTTGTTTACTGCATCTCCATATTATTTTAGGCTATGCAATAGTGTTGCCATCGCTACAGGAGCGGATCTGGCAGGGCAGCAGGGGTAGTTTACAATTATTGCACCCAAGAAAAATACCAAAAGTGCTCTTTTAAGATCCCGTTTGCTTGTGCCGTTTTTGTTTTGTTTTTTGTTTACTATATCAGCGTATTATTTTAGGGTTAGGGTGCTATGTACAACCCCGAGTAGTACTGTTATAGCCGCACTATATAGCTAGCTAAGAATGGAGAACAAAGGCGTGACTATGGTAGATAGAAACACAATTTCTTACACCTAAAAACATCCACCAACATATAGATATGTTTTTCAGTTTGGTTGTGTTTACAATGAATTTGAACTTAGTTATGTCATTGGAAGCTGAACGGATTATGGCTGGCTTGGATCAGAGATATTCGCGACTTTAGCTAAAAACATACTGCAAAAACATTAATTTCTACACGAGTCTGAGTGTCATTGTCAATTTGGGTGGGAGGCATCCGCGTCACCACATATCCTGAATTGCTGCGATCAACAAACTTAATTAAAACTGGCTCAGAGACGTACCTAGCCTACAATAAAGGCGGGTGGTGGTGGGAGGTGTGTGTGTGTGGGGGGGGGGGGGGATACAATAAAACTATGGCACAGTATTATATAAAGTATTCTCCAGCATTAAGCAAGACACACGAAATGACATTTATATAAACTAAAAGGATACATTTGCCCACTACTGTTTATGGTCCTGCAGCTATACCGATATAAAGAAATAAGGGATCAGACCAACACTAACAGGGAAGATTTACTGCAACCAGAACCCTTACACAGTGTCAGAAAGTTAACCATGTTACTGACATTCAATTTCACATTACTGACATTAAATCCCACATTACTGACATTGAATCCCACATTACTGACATTCAATCCCACATTACTGACATTCAATTTCACATTTCATCTTTGTACTTTATACAAACATTACAGCGGTGATTGTGATTGAAATTTAGTCTACAGGGGGCGGGATATAGCCTAGTGGTAAAGAGTTCGCTTGATGCGCAGTCGGTCTAGGATCGATCCCCGTTGGTAGGCGAATTGGGCTATTTCCCGTTCCAGTCAGTGCACCACGACTGGTATATCAAAGGCCGTGGTATGTGCTATCCTGTCTGTGGAATGGTGCATATAAAAGATCCCTTGCTACTGATGGAAAAATGCAGCGGGTTTCCTTTTTAAGACTAAATGTTAATATTACCAAATGTTTGACATCCAATAGCCGATTAATAAATCAATGTGATCTAGTGGTGTCGTTAAACAAAACAACGTTACTTTAGTCTACAGTGCCATTTTTTCCCCTATTTTTTTTATCAGGATATTTACCTAATTTGAAACCGGCTACTTAAGGCTTCCGTACGTGAAGGGCGGGACGTAACCCAGTGGTAAAGCGCTCGCTTGATGCGCGGTCGGTCTAGGATCGATCCCCGTCGGTGGACCCATTGGGCTATTTCTTGTTCCAGCCAGTGCACCACGACTGGTATATCAAAGGCCGTGGTATGTGTTATCCTGTCTATGGGATGGTGCATATAAAAGATCCCTTGCTGCTAATCGAAAAGAGTAGCCCATAAATTGGCGACAGCCTGTTTCCTCCCTCAATTTCTGTGTAGTCCTTAGCCATATGTCTGACGCCATATAACCGTAAATAAAATGTGTTGAGTGCGTCGTTAAATAAAATATTCCTTATTTCCAATAGCCGATGATTAATAAATCAATGTGCTCTAGTGGTGTCGTTAAACAAAACAAACTTTACTTTAGTTTACAGTGCCATTATCCCCCTTATTTCTTTCTCAGGATATTTACCTAATTTGAAATCGGCTACTTAAGTCTTCCGTACGTGATTTACGATGTATAAAAAGGGATCGGTAAACTCGGATAGATACTGAGTTTTATTGTTGCTGATATGAATGTTATCATTTTAAAGGAACATACCCTAGTTTTTAAACACTAAGGCATATTTTTGACTATTATAGCCGTTTTTGATAACTGAAATCAAATTTTACTTAGATTTTACGGTTTAGATTATCAATGTCCGTACATTCGAAGTGTTTTTGGCCATTTTATTGTTTTTAATATCACAAAATGCATTTCTCATATTTTTAAAAACGCATGTGCGTCTGAGAAGTAACAGTTATGTAGTCGAGTTTTAGTCTATTTTTAGAGGGCATTTCACCATTTCAAAGTCACACACTCATGTTTCACTCAGTTGTAACTTTATCCAAATGTTTTACAGGTTTATAGATTAACTAAACTTAGTGTTAATTTTCACGATTTGAAACTAGGGTCTGTCCCTTTAATACAACAGCAGAAGTTGTCTCAGTACCTTACATTTTTTTCTTCTTTTTAAAATACGCATGCATAACTTTTATGTTCAGAAAACTACTGAACCATGCATACTCGGTTACAGATAAAGATAAATATAAAGTATGACATCCATTAAAAATAAAATTCGATACGAGGTATATATCCATATAATGACATACACGTAGCTACCATTTTAAATAGTCTGTAGGAAAAATTCTTCAGCAAAAGTTATCTCAGTACCTGATGTTTTTGTTGTTGTTTTTCTTCTTAATATAGCATGCATAATGTTTAGGTTTAGAAAACCACTGAGCCACGGAGACTCGGTTACAGACTTGAAAAGGTAAAAAGAAATATAATTTAGGTCACCTATTAAAAAACCCACATAAATTCGACACGAGGTATATATCCATTAAAATACGTACATGCATACTGTCATTTAGCTACCATTTCATCTTCTCGTGGGGAAGTGTGTGTGTGTGTGGGGTGGGGGGGAGATGTAAATTAGTGACACGGCTATTATCGTGACGTACGATTTGTTCCCATCTTCGTCGATAAACCCGGTGGGGGGTTTTCCGTCTTCACCAGTGGTATGTATATCAAAGGATGTGGTCAGTGCTGCCCTGTCTTATGGGAAAGTGCATATAAAAGATACCTTGTTTTTATTCGGGACGATTAGCCCGTGAGCGGCAGAGAATTTCCTCTCTTTTTTTTAAAGATAAAATGTGAAACTAAACCCTGTTGAGGCGGGACGTAGCCCAGCGGTAAAGCGCTCGCTTGATGCGCAGTCGGTATAGGATCGATCCCCGTCAGTGGATCCATTGGGCTAGTTCTCGTTCCAGCCTGTGCACCATGACTGACATACCAAAGGCCGTGGTATGTACTACCCTGTCTATGGGATGGTGCATATAAAAGATTCCTTGCGGGTTTTCTCTCTAAGACTATCAGAATTATCATACGTTTGACATCCAATAGCCGATGATTAATAAATCAATGTGCTCCAGTTGTGTCGTTAAACAAAACAAACTTTAACTAAACACAAAATCTACTCAACAGAATTAATTTAGGACAAGTAGACTTTTTTTGTAGATTACATTGACTTTGATGTAGGTGAATTATTTCCTGTTCTTTTAACTGATGAATTATGGTTTTGCTTGAATTTTCATCATGGCCAACAACGTGGTTGACAACAGAAAATAAATGCTCCAACGACTTTTATGGTAAAAAAAAATGATTATTGTGGAGCAGGTTCCCTTAAGTCAGAAATATCTATTCGTCTTTAATTTATTTTGTTGAGTATAATAGTAATTTCAAAAGGGTATCCTGTCTCGGTCCTTGAATCAGATGTCAAAGTAACCACGTTGGTCACTAAATAGTCGTAATATAAAATGTGCTACGGCCGTTCAAGGTTGATTTCCTAAACGTTTTGTTTTATCAGCCTGTGACTAGTTTAGATGCTCTTTTTTTTAAACGTGAAAAACGGGTTAGCCAGCTGACAAGTCTTCTCCTTAACATGGCACATAGTTTATTTCAAAGTCACTGACCCTAGTTAGTTCCTGAGATACGTATGTGTACACATTTGCTGTGTCGAATAAGTTTAAAGCTACACAGACAAACTCAGCGACGACTTGGGCCTCGTTTTACTATAAGCGATCGTACCGCTATGATCACCTTAAGTGCATTTATTATTATACACCTAAGGCGATTTTAGCGCTAAGATCATTTTGATCATAAAATGGGGCCCAGAAAATAAATATTTCCCAAACTTTATATTTTTGCAGGAAATTGTAAGTAATGTGTAATTTAACGATAAAAAAAGCTGTAATACTAAAAAAACCCACGTTTATACTACTTAATAATTGGAGTCAGTGTCTTTAACGTCTCAAAGACTAACAGACTATAGTCATTCCCACATTGAACGCCTTATTTTATACTATGAAATTTACTAAAACTTATTAATTTCCGAACCGATTGTTTTCTAAATTGCATATAAAAATAGTCTATTTTTGTTATTTCCTACACACTTTTACTTTTCTTCTTACGTCAAACCAAATTGAAATTATTTGCAAAAAAACATTTTTTTGTAGAGGAATGAGACGGACTATAGTTTAGGGTCACAATGATGTACTTTAATAGCCCTACCAGCAGATGAATGTTTTATTAATAAATGCTGTTCACATGGTTTTGATCACATTGTTTTATGCTTGTTGGGTCTACCGAAGCGTTTAACCTATGCATACATGATTTACATGGTGTATATGTACGTATAAAGTGTTCCTACTGGCAGTAGCTTGTGAGATTTTATCTATTAGCCCAGTTGGTAGAGAGCTGGAGTCTCGTACTGAGAGTCTGTGGCTCGAATACCCTCACTGGAGGTTGATTTTTCTGTTACATATACAAAATAACATTTGGATTTAAGCAATATTTATTTCTGTTATACAACAGTTGAGATTGGTTAACATCTTCAAGCCTATATAAAGATATTCCCCAAAACAACATGTTCTGATACGTGGGTATATATTTAATGGATATTACCCCCAGCTACCCACCCACCCCTGAGTAACCAATTCTGCAACAACTTTAAATGGAAATAAATACTTTAAAAAAAAGAGTTAATGAAATGGAGCATGTTCCTTTAAAGGTAGTACTATACCAAATAACTTCCGGCTGGGTCAAAGTTGGAGGTGCACCGAACTTTTGATAGAGAAGTGAACACCACAAGTCCTGTGATTGGTTATAAATGTGAGTGTGTTGGTTGTAAAAAATAATAGTTTCATCTGGGTAAAATAAATGTGCAATTTTATTTCATCTAGTACCAATGTGTCAAGTAGCCTTGTGCTTGAAACATGTATGGGGTACCTGTAAAGAAAAGTACTCAAATTTTGTGCGAAACTAGGGTAGTCATAGACGCTACCCGTTATCTCAGAAACGAGCAGCTTGACCCCCATTTTTTTCTGATTCACTTTAAGTGTAAGGGGTGGTAGTATTTATATCTGTGGCGTTTATGTCGGTTGATACGTTGCAGGTAGGAGTTTTAGCCGCATATGTTACTATTGTCGTCTATGGGATTTGATTTGGTAGTATACACCCTATAGGGACATTCCCGAGTTTGCTGCATTGTAAGATGTAATAAAATACTTCTACGATTAAACTTACATATTAAATATATTTTCTTGCTTAGAATATCAGTGTCTGTATATTCAATGTGTTTCTGGTCGTCTTAATATTTGTAAGAAGCCCAAACTGGATTTTGTCTTGTAATAATTTCAGGAAAAATATTTTAGGAAATAAAATGAAATTTAACCTAGTACAAATATTAAAACGACCAGAAACACATTTAATATACAGCCACTAATATTTTATGTAGAAAAATATATTTGACATGTAATTACAGTCGTTAAAAAGTTTCTGTTAGTCAATAACATCTTAAAAATTGAAGCAAACTCAGGAATGTCCCTTTAACGATGTGATCATATCAACAGTTGACACTTCCAGTCGTAGATTACCAGAACTGCTAAAAACCATTCTAATCAACACCAGACAAAAATCTCCAACAGACGTCGGTCGAGTACAGTATACTTATTCTGACATTTCCTGCAGAGCAACATTTATCATTAGTAAATTTCCCCTGTCTCGTTACGAGATTTATTCATGCAGTTGAAGACATTTGGTAAAAAAGATATATTCTTTGTTTTCTCCACCGCACTGATAACAAACTTGAGGACCGCAGTTAAAATGTTGAAGGATTAGGCAAAGTTTAACTCGGTCGTTTTAGGAATAGCGTGCTGCAATTTATAGAAATGGAGAGGGTGGGGTGTAGCTCAGTCGTTTTATTGGTCGCCTGAGGTGTTTGGGTCGTAGGATCAAACCTGCTCGGTGGACCCATTGGATTTCCCCCAGTCCTAACCAATGCCCCACGACAGGTATATCAAAAATCGTGGTATATGCTGTCATGTCTGTTGGGAAGTTCATATAAAAGATCTCTTGATCTAATGAAAAAAATGTAGTTTCCTTAAGACTATATGTCATTATTATGAAATGTTTGACATCCAATAGCATATGATTATTTAACCAATGTGCATTAGTGGTGTCGTTAAACAAAAACTTTAACTTACAGAAATGGAATTTCCCCTAAATGTTGCCGGGTCGTATCTAGTGGGATCAAGAGCAACAATTATACCCCTTCCCAGAAAAACACAGGTGTACTTATTCATTGTGTGCTTCCACCGTACTGATATTAGGCTAGGTTGAGAAGGAAACAAACAGGTCGATTTTAATATAATGGTATTGTAAATATCAAGGAATCAGTTGTTTTGAGGATAATAAAATATATGAAATATTTGAACAGTGAGTGAATTAATAAACAAAATATTTAAAGACACTCCCCAAAAATATACCGCATATTTAATAAAAAAAAGTAAATGTAAATATGATGTGGTTGATTTGTGATGGTGTTTTGGGTTTTTTTTTTCTTCTTTTTCTTTTGTTCGTTTTGCTTTGTTTGGTTTCTGGTGGGCTAGTTGTTTGTTTGTTTATTTGATTATTTTGGGTTTTTAATTTTTTAATTTTGTTTATTATTATTATTTTGTTTAGTGAATATTTTATGTTCAATACCTAAAATAAGTTTGTAGTATTTATGCTGTCATCTAAAGAGACTGTCAGTTCTTTATTATGACTTCACTTTCTCGGTGTTAGTGTGACTACTGGGTAAAATTACATCCCAGCAGAAACGGGTTGTAGTTCGGTGATAGACACTGCATCTTTAAAGTTAACACTTTGTTTTGTTTAACGACCCTACTAGAGCACATTAATTAATCGGCTATTGGATGTCAAACATTTGCTAATTCTGACTCGTAGTCATCAGAGGAAACCCGCTACTTTTTTCCATTAGCAGCAAGGGATCTTTTATATTCACTTTCCCATAGACAAAAAAGAACATACCACGGCCTTTGACCAGTCGTGGTGCACTGGTTGGAACGAGAAAAAATCCAGTCAGTTGAATGGATCCACGGAGGTGGTTCGATCCTGCGACGCAAGCACCTCAGGTGAGAGCTGAATCGACTGAGCTAAATCCTTGAGAGACGGAATGTAGCTAAGTGGTAGCTAGAGCGCTTTTTTGCGTGTAGTATATGTCGGCGGACTTATCCCCACCCCAGAGATGCATCCAAGGCGGACCAGCAACCTATCCCTCCTAAACATATTCAAATGCTACTTTTTTCGTTTTTAATTTTTTTTCATTGAGATACCCCTTTGACGAGTTAGTCCACGTTCCCCGGTTAGTCCCCCCCCCCCCCCCCCCCGCCGCGCCCTCTGCATCCACCCCTCGTCCCCAACTTTCGTCACTAACAGGACTCGGTTTCCTTAGTAACCTCGTACCAAACACTCCGCCTGCTCTAGTGTTGCTTTGGATCACGTATCCCATATAGCATATGGTTTACAACTAATATCCATTTGTTAAACAAGCGCGTTGGTCGTTGATTAGGTACATTCCTGTCCGTTCCTGTTTATCTCTGAAACGTGATTCAAAATTATATTTGTGAGGAGACAAAATTAACTTTTTCTGCAGGTAAAAAAAATCACCTGTTCTGTCATGGTCCAGTGGATGTCTAAAAATAGGCAATCCATAAATATTTCGACGCATACAAAATCCGACATTGACTTCATACATATATACTGCATGCATGCCATACCATACCATACCATACCATACCATACCATGCCACGCCACGTCACGTCATGCCACGTCACTCCTGAGACAAAATTAACTTTTTCTGCAGGTAAAAAAAATCACCTGTTCTGTCATGGTCCAGTGGATGTCTAAAAATAGGCAATCCATAAATATTTCGACGCATACAAAATCCGACATTGACTTCATACATATATACTGCATGCATGCCATACCATGCCATACCATACCATACCATACCATACCATACCATGCCACGTCACGTCATGCCACGTCACTCCTCTTGCTTCTTCGAATTGTTTAAGAACACGTTCTCTGCACCATGACAGAATTTCGAACACACGGTATTATATATTTTACGAAGAAGAGTTACAAGAAGTTTGAATTATCTATAAATAAAAATCATCGAGAAAGGGATTACAAAGAAACAAGGGAAGAAACGCAAGGTTGTTAAAGAATTATTTCTGTTTTGCCTCTTTGTCAGATGCAACTTTCAATTCATTTGAAGTACATGATTGTATTTATATACAAAAAAACAACAACAACCCCAAAACAACAACAAACAAGCAAAACAAAACAAAACAAAACAAACAATAAACAATAAAAAACCCTCAAACAAACAAATAAAAAAGAAAAGAAAACCCCCAGAAAAAAACAAAAATTATTAAAAAAAGAAGAAGAAGAAAAAAAAGAGTTTCCAAAACTGTTGGCTGTTTGTTTCTGCTGTTGATTTATGGCGTCATTCTTTATTAAATTATTTGTCTAACTCCTCCTCCATTATTATAGAGTTTTACATAAATGTTTCAGTGATTGTGAACTGAAGGAAGTGCCCCCAAAATGTCCGACGTTATATAATAGTACTTAAAATGTGTTGAGCGCGTCGCATGTCTTTCGTTCTTTCATAGAGGACAAGAAAAATTAAAATCTGACTCGACTTGGCATCCCAGCTCTGTACGCTCTATCCATCACCGTGACAGCGCCGTACACTATCTAGATCAAACAACCATCCACTGGCTTCATGTTAAATCCTTTACTTCATCCGTATGGTTTTTAAAAAGTCTTTAAAAACAAAACAAAAAAAAGGTTTGTTGTAACCCATGTCACCATTTTGAAATGGGTTTGTAGGTTTGCAAGTTATTTTTAATTATCTTTATACCGGCTCCCACCAAGAGTCAAAGAGTGAGTGTAAGGACTCAATGAGTAAGGTTTTATGGCCACCTCACCAAATTATCTCCAACCAACCACTAACCCACGAAAATAACTGGAAATGAATAAAATGAGTATAAATTTCTGACCTAGACTCAGTCACTGGCTTAACCAGAGACAATGCCCAGGGTGAATGTACCTGAACCTTAACTAAATAAAGGCGCATTTATTAATAACGGCTTTCGGGATCAGGATCAGTAAATTTTAGGTATTTAGCCAATTAGAATAAATCATCCACAGTATGTGTTTTTCTTCTCGTGACAGGCTTTAGACCCAGTTGTTAATCTAAGATCACATAAAACATGCCCGTAACTATAGTGGGACTGGTGGTGGAGTTCGGGGCTTTCGGACCAACCCACTTAAATTATCAAAATTATGTAATTTGGTTCCATTATAAAGGAACACACCCTAGTTTTTAAACACCAAGGCATATTTCTCACTATTAGAGCCGTTTATGATCACTGAAGGTTAACATTACTTATATTTTATTGTTTAGATTATCCATTTCCGTAAAACCGAAGTTTTTCTGGTCATCCTGGTGTTTCTAATACCACAAAATGCATTTTTTTTATTTTTTACAAATGCACGTGTGTCTTAGAAGTAATGGTTATGAAGTCGCGTTTTAGTTTATTTTTACAGGAACTTCATCGTCACACTCTTGTCTCAGTCTGTTGTATCCAAATTTGTTACAGGTTTGTAAATTAACCAAACTTAGTGTCCATTTTTACAGATTAAAACTAGGGTCTAGGTGAAAAATATACCTTAGTGTTTAAAAACTAAGGTCTGTCCCTTTAAGGTCTAAGGCGCATATCCTGCTCTCTCAAACAATTAAACTGCATCCAAAGGTAAAATAACCCGTAATTATACATCCATATAACAAGAGACGTCAAAGAGGATCTTATTATAGAGAGGTCAAAAACAAATTGATTTTTTTCCGCTTGTTCCGCTCTCTAAATAAGGTCAGGTCATATATGTTTTAACGTGCACATTCAGAACTAGCTTTTGTAGCACACGTCCGTCATGGGCGAGGTGTCGACTTTTGCCGCCTCCTCCGTCCAGAACAGGATAGTGTTTGGGTGGGGTGGGAGAGGGGTTTCACGGGAACACAAGCAGCCCGACAGGGTCAGTAGCGAGCTAGGGCTGGTTTTGGTGCTATTGAATGTGCAAATGTCTCGTTGGATTAAGCCGAAATAGAAAAGGTTGCGTGATTTTGTAAAAGTCATTTTGACGCATAATTTGGATCAGCTCGTCGAAATTGAAAATGGAGCTAATTGATTGATTTGACTTAGTTAATCGAAAGGTAACTCCTTGCTTATTGCTCTCTAAATTGTCATGTCATGTCACGTCATAGGGTTTTATGTGCACATTCAGAACAAGCTGTTGTAGCGTACGCCTGTCGTGGGTACAAGAGCCGGCCTTGGCCGGCTCCTCCGTCCATGACAGGACTCTCTAAATTCCTAAAACCCCCTATTTATATATCAGCCCTACAGGCGTGTAAACACGACAGGAAGCTTCCTTTTCTGTCCTGGGTCCAGATTTTTGAAGCTACCTTAGTGCTACGATATCGTAAAACCATTGTAGGCTATCATCGTAGTAACGTCATCGCTTACGGCGGTTTACGATAACGTAGCGCTAAGATAGCTTCGAAAATCTGTAGCCTGTATAACAATATACAATGTATATTACAAGACATGTGGAAGAGTCCAGAGAAAATTTTGTTTTCAAAATCTTGATTAGCGATATTTCCAGTCAATTGAAAATTGATTACCAACTAATGTTTAATGTTTTAAAATTGGGTAGCGATCTCTGAAACTTGTGTAGTGAATCGCGACGCGATACTGTGAAAATGTTTTCCTTGTCTAAGACATATTTGTCGATTGAAGCAGCTGACCGTATAGGTCGATTGCGGACATATACACGAGTTTATTAAAGGCGCAGACCATAGTTTCAACTCGTAAAAATGGACTCTAAGTTTAGTTAATCTACAAACCTGTAACACACTTGGATAAAGTCACAACAGAGTAAAACAAGAGTCTGTGACGTTAAAACCGAAAAATATCCTTAATAAATAGACTAGAACTCGAATCAATAACCGTTACTTCTCAGACGCACATGCGTTTATAAAAATATTAAAAATGCATTTTGTGATATTAGAAACAACAGGATGACCAGAAACACTTCGGTTCTACGGAAATGGATAATCTAAACAATAAAATATAAGTAAAGTTTTATTTCAGTGATCATAAACGGCTCTAATAGTAAAACATATGCTGAAGTGTTTAAAAACTAGGGTCTGTCCCTTTAACTGTATTTGTGCTTGTAATTTGTATAAGGAAAGGATTTTATAAGAGCATATATAGAAAAGAGATACTACAGCTTTAAGTTTGTGTCAAACTCCGAATTGGATGGCTCTTACTGAATTCCGCGAAAAGGGTGGAAATAGGTAAGAGGATACTCAAGCAGGGCAGTACCTACCCTAATATATCTAGGGGAAGTAGAGAAAAGTAATTCATTATACAGTCTTTTTCTGCAATAGAGCAAGGCTCCAGTTGTCAGTTGCCATCCTATTGCCTCACTGAAAAGTCTGGCCGTTACGACTTGCCTTGTAGCCGATGTCAATCCGTCCGTTTTATGTGCATTCTTGACGTTTACAAAGGATCCAGGTGTAAATAAATAGCAGTGTAATTTGCACAGCAATAAACTCTTGTCCACTTATCATGGTCTCATCCATTACAACTGTGACAGACTCACATTCAAGGAAAACCAGTCTTTAAAGCTGTTGAAATTTATAGTGTTTACCTTCTACCGAGTTCCGTTAGGTCGACAGAAGTTAACGAGATTTCTTGAAACAATAGAGGATATGGTTTAATTGTTGAGGCAATGTCCACATGAGATAAAGATCAAGATACAATTTGGTTTGTTTTAAAGACACCCCTGGGGCACATTGATTTATTAATCATCGGCTAGGGGCGGGATTTAGATGCCCGCTTGAGATGCTAGATCGAACTACCTCGGTAGATCCATTCAGCTGATTGGGTTTTCTCGTTCCTACCAGTGCACCACAACTGGATAAAGGCCGAGGTATGTGCTGTCCTGGCTGTGGGAAAGCGCATATAAAAGATCCCTGGCTGCATTAGGAAAAATATAGCGGCTTTCCTCTGATGACTACGTGTCAGAAGTACCAAATGTTTGACATCCATAGCCTATGATTAATTAATCAATGTCTTCCAATGGTGTCGTTAAACAAAACTAAATTTTAATCATCGGCTAAATTGCATGTGAAATATGAGCTAATTTTGACATAGTAATTTTGGTATTTTGTGTTATAGCCATAAATAAAAACAAGGAAAAAGACGAAGAAAATAGAAGATAAATGTATCTAATATGTTCATAGAAAATTAATGGACATTGTAACATGCATGTATAAATCCATTATACACAATGATATTGATATCAGGATACAAATGTGGACCTTGAACGGACATGGGCATGATAAATATGTTTGGACTTGGACCAGTGTGAGCAGACACAGTTTTAAGACTGACCTTATAACCTAGATAAATCATACCTGATGTTTAGCACAACATAAAGCCGACAATGAACCAAGTGTGTGTAACACTGACATAAAGATCGGTTCCTTTGTCAGAATTGATGTGTTTCATGATGGACGTGTCATTTACATGTTGACAGGTGCTCTACTTTCGCCTTGTCGCTTGCACTAACAACTCGCTGGATTTTAATTCAAGCAAGTAAACTGCGTTGCGAAAATGTGCCTTTCTTTTTAATATTTATTATCACATTTGGTTGATTACTGAAAGGTGCATAATGTGGTAATCGTACAATATGGTAAGGGTTTTTTTTTCTGGCTAAAACCTTTCTTTGTTGTTGCTTGAAATAGTAATTTGTTCACAGTTGGTCTTTATTGAGTAGGGACGAGGCGTAGCTCAGTGGTAAAGTGCTGGCCCGACGTGCGGTCGGTCTAGGATCGATCCCCGTCCGTGGGCCCATTCCATTTGGTGCAAATAAAATATCAGTTGAAGCTAATGGAAAACAATGTAGTGGTTTTCCTTTCTAAGACTATATGTCAGAATTACCAATAGCCTAGATTAATAAATAAGTATCGTTAATATAACAAAACAAAACAAAACTTTAACTTTTTCTGACTAACATATGTTTTATTGCTGCTTGAAATAGTAATTTGTTCACATTTGGCCTTTCCTGGTTATTGGGTCATCCGTGGTAATATAGACTTGTCATGATGTGTGTTTTAAGTTACTCCATGCGCGTTAATTATAGTAAGGTTGGGAAGGCGATAGGCAACTTCCCGAAACTGTGACACATTTTATAGTAACCTGTTCCTTAGATTACCTGAATCTCCGTCTGACCATCTGCTTGTTTGTCTCTTTCTCTGTATGTGTATGTTGTTGTTGGTCTCTCTCTCTCTCTCTCTCTCTCTCTCTCTCTCTCTCTCTCTCTCTCTCTCTCTCTCTCTCTGTCTCTCACTTTTCCTGTGTCTTTCTGTCATATATATATATATATATATATATATATATATATATATATATATATATATATATATATCTCTCTTTCGGTACCTCTCTCTCTCTCTCTCTCTCTCTCTCTCTCTCTCTCTCTCTCTCTCTCTCTCTCTCTGTGTGTCTCTGTCTCTTACTTTTCCTGTGTCTTTCTGTCTATATATATATATATATATATCTTTCGGTACACTCTCTCTCTCTCTCTCTCTCTCTCTCTCTCTCTCTCTCTCTCTCTCTCTCTCTCTCTCTCTCTCTCTCTCTTTTTTCTCTCTCTCTTTCTCTCTTTGACAATCATTGCCCTATCTTCGAACACTCCAAACTCCATGACTGAAAATACCATCCAACCACAAGATATCTCTCTCAAAAAAAAAAAAAAAAAAAAAAAAAAGAAAGAAAAGAAAAGAAGACTTAGCAACACCATCAGATCAGTTATTTAAAGTAAAATGTATATATACACGTATAATATTGTATATTACGCCATGGCTAAATTCAGCGGTCGACCTCACCCTGCCACATACACGGTGCACCTGTTGAATAGAGTTCGACTATTTTGAAAATTCTTCGTCTTTTCTTCTCAGGTCAGGTGTACATTTATTTTGTTGGCGTCTTTGTCATGCGGTATTGAAGAAGAAAACACATGATTGTGGGTTGTTTGGCAGGCCAGTGTCAATCAGTGACATGGGTGAACGAATCCATTCACAACAGTCACGACAATAGACTCTTTGACGTTATAGACTGCGAGGTCGGAGGAGTTTTTCCGAGAGAAAAAGAGTGTGGCATTCCCATTTGATACGTGGCGGGGGGTGTAGTGTGCGAAGGGTTTTAGGATCGATCGCCATTAGTGGACATTTTGAGTTTTTTCCGTTCCAATCAACGCCTCATGGTACACCAAACACTACTGTGTGTGCTATTTTGTCTTTGGGGAAGTGCCTATAAAGTAACTCTTGCTGCTGTTCAGTAGGTGTAGCCTATGTGGCGGTAGATGATTTGCTCTCTAGACAAAGTGTCAGAATAACCAAATGTTAGACACACTATGACCGTAGTCTAGTTTTAACAAAACAAATATCATCAAACCAATTGTAAGCATATAGGTTAGCCAGTCGACTACATTTATACTATATTTACCCTCCTCCCCCAACCCCCCCCCCCCCCACACACACACACACAATTTAAAAAAAAAAAAAAAAATTAAAGTTGCATTCTCGGGTATAGCTAAAGTATTTATTTGAAAATCTAGAATATATAATCTACTTTAGTTTACATTCTCTGAGGCACCATTCTTTGATTTTCTGTAAATACTATATGTTATCCAGATCATATTTTAAACGCTATTTTAGTAAAATTAAGAACTTGTAAAGACCCAATTCTCATGGTCTGCATAAATTGGTAACCGCGGAATTTATCGGCAACAGATTACGTGAATACACACACACAAAAATAAACAAAAACAACCCAAAAACAATTCCGAACATTTGTCTTCTCTTGTATACTTCAAGAAAGACCTTTCTCTTTAAAATGGTGACAAGATTTGTGAATTGTGAATGAATTTAGTATACGAGTTCATTGAAATTGTAACTGTGTTTGTATTTTGCATTAATAAAATCTAGGATGGAGGGATGACACTTCAGCTTTAAGGAAGTATTGAGAGTATTTGAAAATCAGTTCTTCTACTGTAATGTCACAATGGCTTCATCTTCCTTCTTCTTGCGAGTCACGAACTACCATTTTGGTCCTGTTTGCACGACATAGATAAATCTGTGAGAATGTGGTTGGTAAATATATATATTAATATTTACCATATGTCTATACTTTCATCGGTAATCCTGGTAGGCGGCCCTACACAAAACCGTGACTAACCCATTGGCCCAGTTTGTGCCTGTGCACCAAATGATCATCTTAGAACACGACGCCACAATGGGAAATAATAAAGTTATATACCTGTTCTATGAAACGAAGATTACGCCACGAGATTATGAAAAACACACAGCACAAAACGCTTCACCGGGAATGTGCAATGTAAATCAGTAATAGGATCATGAATGTGACATTAAATAAACGCCGTGAGAGCAAACAGGATATTTTGTGTTACTCTGTAGTGGGTGTGGTCCTGTTTCACAATTACAGCTGATAGAGACTCAGTGACAAACCAATAAGGTGTCTACATTCAAATTTGGTATGTCATAACTCGTGATAAAAAAGAAAGGAAAAGTAAAGAAATTAAATAAAGAATGAATAAACTGGTTTGTGACGTAAACATAATACGCCTATTTAAGTGTAAAGAAATATATACATGTACACACACACACACACACACACACACACACACACACACATATATATATATATATATATATACACACACACACACTTCGGAATGCATGAACCACCCCTACTGCCCCCCCCCCCCCACCCCTGTTCCGTACCTGAGCCACTATAAACACCAATTCGGTTAGAAACACATTGAATTTGTCAAAATTCATATTTTAAGAATACATGTAATAAGTAACTTAAGCTGTAATATCAGAAAGTCTTTTAGACTGTCTATTAATTTGGCTTAATGTCTTTAAAACTGACAATTAATATATTGGAAAGCAGTGTTCTACTTCGATCGATGATTGAGAGAATCGGCATACTTCCGTGTTGCTTTTAATCATAGTTAAAATTTGTTTTAGCGACGCCACTGGGGCACATTAATTATTCATCGACTAATGGCTGTAAAATATTCAGAGAAAACTCACTGCATTTTTATCTAGCTGCAAGGCATCCATTATATATGCACTTTCTCACAGACAGGACAGCACATTCCTTGGTATTCGATAAACCAGTGGTTGGGAAAGTAAATACTAAAAATCAAATTGGTCGGCTGAGGGGGTTCAATCCTACGATGCAGGCACTTCAGGCAAGCACTCCACCCATTGAATTAAACCATAGATGCTATTATCGGTATTCTGGGACGTCAAAATGACCACGTACCGGCCTCGGTGGCGTCGTGGTTAGACCATCGGTCTACAGGCTGGTATGTAATGGGTTCGGATCCCAGTCGAGGCATGGGATTTTTAATCCAGTTACCGACTTCAAACCCTGAGTGAGTGCTCTGCAAGGCTCAATGGGTAGGTGTAAACCACTTGTACCGACCAGTGATCCATAACTGGTTCAACAAAGACCATGGTTTGTGCTATCCTGCCTGTGGGAAGCGCAAATAAAAGATCCCTTGCTGCTAATCGGAAAGAGTAGCCCATGTAGTGGCGACAGCGGGTTTCCTCTCAAAATCTGTGTGGTCCTTAACCATATGTCTGACGCCATATAACCGTAAATAAAATTTCTTTCTTTCTTTCTTTCAAAATGACCATATACATGTATTTGACATCCAATAGCCAATAATTAATAAATCAATGTGCTCTAGTGGTGTCGTTAAACAAAACAAACTTCTGTATTCTGTATTCTGGGACGTTTTAAGTATGTTTTTTTTATCGGTCTGAAACGTGTGTGTGTGTGTGTGTGTGGTGGGGGGGGATGTACGTACGTGTGCGATCGTACGTGCGTGTGTGTGTGTGTGTGTGTGTGTGTGTGTGTGTTCATGCAATCATAATGTTGTGACCATCTGAACTGAGCACCTGTAGTATACTATACAATATATTATATAAGTATTTTTTGTTTATTTTTTTGTTATTTACGCTAAGGACCTGATGAAAAGAAATCTCGTGTCACAGACGATTTCTGCCAATACGCTATAAGGTTTATCAAGCATAAATAGATGTTTATTAACGATTTTCCATGCCACAAACTGTTGCATCAAATTTGTGTACGATTTTATCAAGCGTAATATTATGTTTGAATAAACCAATATTAGTGTTGTGTTTTACGTTATTGACGCTGTTTCAAATATATATATATAGTATTAACTCTATACACTACACACCATACGGTCCAACCGAAGGGGTCTATAGCTTTCGTATCCGTCCTTCTGTCTGTCTGTCCGTCCGTCTGTCCCACATATGGGTTTCCGATTGGGTTTTTTTTTCGCAATGCCTTCAAATATTACGCTGAAATATTGTGTATAGCTTTATCATGTACTGTTACAAATCAAGTTGGACTTTCACGGTGATTTACCGATTTTGATACAGTTATAGCCCTTGAACTCTCAGAATGCTTGTTATATAATGAACCGGTCTCGGTGGTGTCGTGGTTAAGCCATCGGACATACGGCTGGTAGGTACAGGGTTCGCAGCCCGGTACCGGCTCCCACCCAGAGCGAGTTTTAACGACTCAATGGGTAGGTAGGTATACGGTCACTACACCCTCTTCTCTCCCACTAACCGACTAACAACTAACCCACTGTCCTGGACAGACAACCCAGACAACTTAGGTGACAGCGTGCTTGAACTTTAATTGGATATAAGCACGAAAATAAGCTGAAATGAAAATATATAATGCTTTTGATATACATGTATCACAAACGAGCAACATGAAACGGTGGTTAAAAGCCAATGACATTCATAGTATATACATGTAGTATTGACTTCACATACCAGTAGAGAGGTGCAAACACACTTCACCGACTTTACTTTATTACTAACCATTGACAACTAACCATTAACCCTGTCATGTACTGACAACCCAGATAGCTAAGGTGTATGTGCGTGTGTGTGTGTGTTCGCTCGTTAGATATATTTTAAAACAACTCGTGAGATAAATGGCTACTCGTGTATTATTCTCTATATGTATATAGGGTTACAAACGAATCACTACGCATGTTTACATGTATTACAACTAATATTGTGGGTCCATTGTCCATCCTCGAATACGACCCTAGTTGCGTACATGCATCTCCACCCTAACCACACCCTAGTTTCGGTGCTAGTCGGAGTTCGTGAAAACAGTAAACAATGAAGCGCACGCTGCGTACACAGAACAATAATTGTAACTTAAGACACACTGCCATGTCATGCAGTGTTCAGTGTGAATGTACACGACGCGCAAATAAATAAATAAATAACCGAACGAGTCCAAGGACGTAAGGACATGCATATGAGCCCTGTTCACGCCATTATGTCTATATGCTCTTTAAAAAACAAAACCAGCATGGAGTCTTTTTTTTTAACAGCCAATTTCAACAGATCTAAGGCAGATACAGAGACCGCCCCTATTTAAGTGAGCTGAAACTGATTTGTGTACAAAAACTTATCCACCTACGTAAAGTATTTAAAACTCCTGATGCAAGATCTGTAAATTGTGGTGTTAGGTTTTCTCCAATTGCAGCATTCTGGTTGGGCATATGGCTTTTATACTGAATAAACTGACTGTTTGTCTGTTGGTCTGTCTGTTTGTCTGTGCTCTCCAAATGGGGAATATTCGTTTTCAGCGATTTGGGGTGAAATGTAGCTCACTGGCCAAGCGCCTGCTTCAAATGTGATGGGTCGTGTCATAGAATGCACGCTGGGGACAAGACGTAGTCCAGTGTTAAAGTGCTCGCTTAATGCGCAGTCAATTTAGGATCGATCCTCGTTGGTGGGACCATTGGGCTATTTCTCGTACCAGCTAATGCAATGGTACGTATTTTTAATCATCATCACCTCGTTGTTGTTGTCATCATCACCATCGTCATCACCATCACCATCATGATCATCATTATTGTTATTTTATATTACTATTTAAACCAAATACTACGATGACCATCCAAAGATACAAAAAAACACTAAACAAAACTATAAAAAAAAAAAAAAAAAAGGTCCTCAGATAACACCCATTTTGGTCCTTTTCTTTATATTAAAACTAGCCTTGATCTGTTACTGCAGAATTGACAGATAAGACCTGGCGTTTCTTGTAAAACTGTGAAGTATTGATTGCAGTGGCAATAAATCAGGAAAGACCACGAAGTAATTACCGACATCGATGATACTGGGTTCGTATGTCAGTACCAGCTGCAGCCAGTGATTAGTCCACGACTGGTATATTAAAGGTTGTGGTATGTGATATTCTGCATTTGGAAAACTGCATATATAACCTCTTGCTGTTATTTTGTGTAGTGCTACGTCATTCTGTAGTGCCATGTCGTTTTATGGCAACGAGTTTGCTGTCTCATACTAAACAATTAGCCGACACAGACATAAGAGGAAGAGGGTAATTTAAAAAAACAAAAAACAAAACAAAACAACAAAACAAAACAAAAACAAACCAATAACAACATTTTGCGTTATATAATTACTGAACAGCCCCTGGGAGTATTGCTATTCAAGTGGTTTGTTGTGGTTGGATAAATAACTGTGCTTTCACAATAAAGTTGTTATTACAGAGTTGGGAGTATGTACATAAAAATGTTATGTACAACAAACACAGTCACATTTAAAGCTTATATAGACTGGATGCGGCGCGTGCGTGCGATCCAGCTAAAACAATCGTAATACATTAGTTTCAACGATTGGAGCGTCTAGATTGGATGCGTGTGCTGCGTGCGTCCGTGTGCTGCGTGCGGTCCAGCTAAAACAATCGTAATACATTAGTTTCAACCATTGGAGCATCTAGATTGGATGCGTGTGCTGCGTGCGTCCGTGTGCTGCGTGCGGTCCAGCTAAAACAATCGTAATACATTAGTTTCAACCATTGGAGCGTCTAGATTGGATGCGTGTGCTGCGTGCATCCGTGTGCTGCGTGCGGTCCAGCTAAAACAATCGTAATACATTAGTTTCAACGATTGGAGCGTCTAGATTGGATGCGTGTGCTGCGTTCGTCCGTGTGCTGCGTGCGTCCGTGTGCTGCGTGCGGTCCAGCTAAAACAATCGTAATACATTAGTTTCAACGATTGGAGCGTCTAGATTGGATGCGTGTGCTGCGTGCGCCCGTGTGCTGCGTGCGGTCCAGCTAAAACAATCGTAATACATTAGTTTCAACGATTGGAGCGTCTAGATTGGATGCGTGTGCTGCGTGCGCCCGTGTGCTGCGTGCGGTCCAGCTAAAACAATCGTAATACATTAGTTTCAACGATTGGAGCGTCTAGATTGGATGTGTGTGCTGCGTGCGTCCGTGTGCTCCGTGCGTCCATGTGCTGCGTGCGTCCATGTGCTGCGTGCGTCTGTAAACCGCATGCGGCCAGCCGCAATAAAATAATCGTATATGGTGTGCATATCCAAAACGCAAGCCGCAGACGCATCTGACACACAAGTCGGACCGCACGAACGCGCCGTATCCAGTCTATATGAGCCTTAACGGGTCTTAAGGTTTTTTTATGAAGTGCGCAATGATCGTTATTTTCTTTCATGTGTTCCTTGTTGACTGTTAACACAAATTCCACAAGTTGTTAAATGGAAGATAGTAAACTGCATTAACTACTGGCCCCGGTAGTGTAGTGATTAGGCCGGGCGAGTTTAACAACTATAAGCATTAACAATTAATCACTAACCCTCTGTCCTGGCCAGACAGTCAAGATAGCCGAAGTGTGTGTGCCCAGAACAGCGTGTTTGAACCTTCGTTGGATATAAGCTAGAAAGTAGCAATAAACAAAGAAGTGTTTTATTTAACGACGCACTCAACACATTTTATTTACGGTTATATGGCATCAGATATATGGTTAAGGACCACACAGATTTTGAGAGGATACCTGCTGTCGCCACTACATGGGCTACTCTTCCGATTAGCAGCAAGGGATCTTTTATTTGCGCTTCCCACAGGCAGGATAGCACAAACCATGGCCTTTGTTGAACCAGTTATGGATCACTGGTCGGTGCAAGTGGTTTGCACCTACCCATTGAGCCTTGCGGAACACTCACTCAGGGTTTGGAGTCGGTATCTGGATTAGAAATCCCATGCCTCGACTGGGATCCGAACCCAGTACCTACCAGCCTGTAGACCGATGGCCTGCCACGACGCCACCGAGGTCGGTTAGAAAGTAGCAATAAATGAAATGAAATGCATTAATTATGAATACACCACGCTGAAACACCGGTTGTCGTTGTCACCGAATTTATTCCCTTTTTATTTATTTATTCCTTCTTTCTTTCATTGTTTTGTCTTTTTGCCTCTTTTTTTCTTTTTATTTATAATTCAGTTTTGGTTGTTTTTGTTTGTTTTGGGGTTTTTTTTTACTTCTGTTGTTTATATATATATATATATATATATATATAAGGTTTTTTTTTCCATTTTTGTTTTGGATTCATTTCGTTTTTACTTTTTTTGTGTTGATATACGATCTACCGGTATTTCAAAGTTAGTCAGTGTTTATTTTTCAACATTAGTGAGTCTGTGCACAAGACACGAATCTTTGTACATGAGTCAGTGAAAATATTATGTCATTCCATCTGTTTCGCATGACAAAATGACATGATATATATCTGGATTTAATACGATCCACTTGTTGTCTATGTACAAATTAAACACTCTGGGGTCTAACAGTTAAATTTGAACACGCAGTTTCTTTATGTCTATACTCTATCTTGAATAACTGTTTGTGTTTACGATAGTATTTTTAATCTGGGCGATTGTTTGTAGTGCCCACAAATGTCGTTAAACTGACAAATGTCATTTTGATGACAAAATTTAATGTCGCAATTTGATTGCCACAAATGTCCTATCATTTATCAATTTTGCGACATCTGTGGGCAGTACAGGCGATATATCCCTCTACCATAATCCTTTTTTAAAATTCGTCAGGTGGGGTAAGTTCGTGTGTGTGTGTGTGTGTGTGTGTGTGTGTGTGTGTGTGTGTGTGTGACTCTCTCTCTGTCTCCGTGTTTGTGACTCTCTCTCTCTCTCTCTCTCTCTCTCTCTCTCTCTCTCTCTCTCTCTCTCTCTCTCTCTCTCTCTCTCTCTCTCTCTCTCTCTCTCTCTCTCTGTGTGTGTGTGTGTCGGAATTCAGAATTGTTTTACAATGATGTTAAACTATGATCAGTTAAACTATTTTAACACATATCCAACCAAGATCTGTATTTTCTTGTTGTCTTGTATACTCTTTATAATTGCATTAATGAGATACTCTAGGCATGTTATGCATGAATTAATATAAGAAATTGTTTAAATGGCAATTCAATCTGCTTAAAATCAGCTCATCTGATATATATGTATAGACAGATATATAACCCAACATTACGGTTAGGGTTAGTTTTAGACTCAGAATAAACGTTCTGGATACCGGTAATACGTGCAGCATTCCCACACAAACAATTTATTTTAATTTAATTTCATCTTCGTGCCGATACCCAGTTAAGATTCGTGTTAATGGTTAGTGGGTAGCCTGATGTCTTAACCACTGCACCACCACAGCCGGTATATGTACCATACAACACAGGAGTTACCATAAAACAAGGTTTATACTATACAACAAAGGCACTGCAATACATCAAAGGTGCTGCCATACAACACAAAAATTATCATACAACAAGGTTTATACTATACAACAAAGGCACTGAAATACATCAAAGGTTTTGCCATACAACACAAGAATTATCATACAACAAGGTTTCTACTATACAACAAAGGAACTGTCATACAACAGAGGTGCTCCCAAGTAAATAGTGCTATATTCATATATGTTTAGAACTTCATTATAAATAGAAAATGTTCTGAGAATAATTAAACATTCACCTTTTTTTTTCTATTCCATCTTTAACATTTAATTCTAAATAATGTATAATGGTAAAAAAATAACCTGTAGATCCTCTTTACCTGTTCTTCCTTCTATTTTCCCTCTTTGTTAGTACATTTGGAACAACAAACAAAGTTTATTTTGTTTAACAACACCACTAGAGACATTGATTAATTAATCATCGGCTATTGGATGACAAACATTTGATAATTCTGACACATAGTCATCAAAGAAAACTCGCTACAATTTTCCTAATGCAGCAAGGGATCTTTTATATGCACTTTCCCACAGACAGGAAAGCATATACCACGACCTTTGACCAATTGTGGTGCACTGGTTGGAACGGGGAAAAAACCCACAATCAGTTAAATGGATCCACCGAGGCGGTTCGATCCTGCGACGCAAGCACCTCAAGCGAGCACTCAGCCAAATGAGCTAAACCCCGTCTCTCATTTGGAACAAGTTATAAATTATAACTATTATGTTTTATTTTATTGCTTGTACCGGCCTCGGTGGCGTCGTGGCAGGCCATCGGTCTACAGGCTGGTAGGTACTGGGTTCGTATCCCAGTCGAGGCATGGGATTTTTAATCCAGATACCGACTCCAAACCCTGAGTGAGTGCTCCGCAAGGCTCAATGGGTAGGTGTAAACCACTTGCACCGACCAGTGATCCATACCTGGTTCAACAAAGGCCATGGTTTGTGCTATCCTGCCTGTGGGAAGCGCAAATAAAAGATCCCTTGCTGCCAATCGGAAGAGTAGCCCATGTAGTGGCGACAGCGGGTTTCCTCTCAAAATCTGTGTGGTCCTTAACCATATGTCTGACGCCATATAACCGTAAATAAAATGTGTTGAGTGCGTCGTTAAATAAAACACTTCTTTCTTTCTTTTTTTATTGCTTGTAAACTGTTGGCAGAGGCCTTAATATAGGCCAATCCCCAGACCGCTACTCTTTCTGAACGGCTATATCTTTTGTTTAAACCAATGAAGCCACATTACTATATAACAGAGGTCCTACCATACAACAAAGGTGTTACTACACAAGTGGGGACGGGATTTAGCTCATTGGTAGAGCGCTCCCTCTACGATGAAGCCAGGATAAAGCACTGGCCGAAAGGAGCAACACTGGCTGTCAAGCTTTGGGTTCCAAAAAATACTTGACTGACAGAGACGGCGTTTTTTATCACCACAACCGGATTCCAAATCTAAAGCATGATCAACTATAGCCCGAGTACTTATGACTGTAAGAGAGCTAGACGGACATTTGGACATAAATACGTTCTTGTAATGAGAGCGTGTTTATGTCCAAATGTCCGTCTAGCTCTCTTACAGTCAGAGTACTCGGGCTAGATCAACTATAGCATGAACGCAGAAGAAGAAGGTTGGGCGCTCGTCTAAGGTTCCTCAGTCATGGAATCGAATCTCCTCGCGAGACCCATTTGATTGTTTTTGTTCCAACCAACGCCCCATACCTGGTATATCAAAGGCAATGGTACGTGTTGTGTTTTCTGTGGGAAAGTGCATACAGACGACCCCTTGATGCTAATGAACAAATGTAGTGGGTTTCCTCCGAAGAATTACGTGTCAGAACTACCAAAATGATATACAAAAATGTTGCTACCATACAACGAATGTGGTACAGCATAATGAAGGCGGTACTGAACATCGACAATAATAATGAAGGCGGTACTAAACATCGATAATAATAAATACTTGTAGGCTACCATACTATCCAGCTTTAAATAGGTCTACACTAGCCTACGTTTATTGCAACACGTGCTATGGGGTGTTATAAATGTCAGATGTTCTTATGTACAACAACACTTTCTAGACAACTGTTTATCACAACAGACCGACCACACTTTATTTATATTTGATTTTATTTCATCGTGGCTAACGAACGTTTCCTAGATGAGTCGTGTTAAGGGTCTGAATCAAATAAAAGTGCTTTTTGTTCCTCACCACTATCTGTTTTAATCTGGGACTCTGGCATTGGTTAACACTTCATGTCAGACATGCTTACATCTGCTGGAATGGTTGTTTTAGTTAAGCTGATAAAAGATACAGGCAGACAATGGATTTCTGCTAGTGTAATATTTAGTTGTAAAAATAGGCACGAACTCAGAGAGACAGAAAGACAGACAAACAGATTAGTAGGCAGACAAGTAATGGATTTCTCAGTGTAATATCTAGTGGTCACAAAATAGGAACAAACTAAGACTGACATATAAACAGATCGATAGACAGATAGACAATGTTTGTTTTGTTTAACGACACCACTAGAGCACACTGATTTATTAATCATCGGCTATTGGATGTCATACATTTGGTAATTTTGACATATTATAGTCTTAAAAGAGGAAACCCGCTGCATATTTGCATTGGTAGCAAGGGATCTTTTATATACACCATCCCACAAACAGAATGACACATAGCACGGTCTTTGATATATCAGTCGTGGTGCACTGGCTGGAACGAGAAATAGCCCAATGGGCCCCCCTACGGGGATCGATCCCAGACTTAACTGCGTATCAGGCGATCGCTTTATCACTGGGCTACGTTCCACCCCGACAGACAGAGACAGACAGGCAAACACAGCGAAGTACTGAAACATCAGTATATCAAAGTCCATGGTGTGTGCTGTCTTGTCTCTGAGGAACATGTATATACAATAGCTTGTGCTGCTGATAATAATATGTGTGGGAGAAGCGGGTCTCCTCTATAGTGTTATGGATTTGCATGTATATCTATAACGAACAGTCATTCTGATAGTACTTCTAAAGCAATACGTGTTCACTATAGGGACCAACACATTTTCGTATCTCAAGTTCAAGGACCATCACTCTGTTGAAAAGGGGCCAATCCCTATAAAAGGCAAACTTGATCCATATAACTCTATATCGTAAAGGTAGACACAAAATTCCAGCTCAGTATCTTGAGGTTTAGTGGGAAAAGGTCTAGAAAACTATATGTGGGACAGACGGACGGACATACGGATAGATAGCCAGCCAGGCAGTATTACCGTCAGAAATACGAGTGTCTTTACTGTTACATAAGTTGCCATCAAACAAAAGTATTTAACCTATGGAATTTGATGGTAATTTGTTGAGACACATTTCGATTTACACTGAGAGTTTTGGCAGAAAAGAAATGTTATGCGAGTTGGTATGGGTTTAAAACTTAATAATATGTTTTTATATGAGTTTTAATGTTATTAATTATAGAATTACATACAAATCCATCGCACAAAAGGACAAGGGCGGGATCGATAAAGCGCTCGCCTGAGGTGCTTCGGGTAGGTTTTTTTCCCCCGACTCCAAACTAGTGCCCCACATATCAAAGACTGTGGTATGTGTTCTGAGAAGGCGCATATAACGGATCCCTTGCTAGTAATGGAAACATGTAGTTTGCTTAGTCTAAAACTATATGTCAGAACTACAAAATGATTGACAATCAATAGCCGATGGTTATAATATAAATGTGCTCTAGTGCTGTCATTAAACAAAACAAACTTTTAAACAAAAATACAATCCAGTCTGGACAGGGAGTTTAACATTATCACCATCTGGCATCGTGATTAAAAATAGATAGGAAAATGAAAATCAAACAATACGCTAAATAGCTGTCCATTGCTTTTTATACAGTTAAATAAACATTAAAATGAATGAATAA